>NW_027192917.1:0-243992 GCF_949987515.2 Delphinus delphis | reverse complement strand
TCAAAGGGTCTTCATTTGCTCACCGAACCTCTCCAATCCTATCACTGCTGCGTTTATGCCCCTGTACACATGCTTGATTCTCTTTCGGAGACATAGCAATCCATAGGTTTTAAGATACTTACAAGTCAGGTACATTCTTAGGCGTTTAATATGCGGTGTTGAGTCCATTTCGTTGAGCAAGGAGTAGCTCTTGTCTATTCCATATTTGGCTTAAGGAACTTTATCTGTGCTCATTTCAATCTCTGGTTTTATGCAGCACCCCAACTCACCTTTACCCTTAAGCAAGCATAAGTTGTTTTTCTAAATTTGAGACCCTGTTCTGTTCTGTAATTCAGTTCCTGTGTAGCCAAGTTTCCATTCCGTGTATTACTGATATCTTATGATGTTCCTTTTTCTGTGTGACTTATTTCAGTTAGAATCATCATACCTGAATCCACTCATTGTGCTGCTAAGGGCCTGATGACATAGATTTCATTGCTGAGTGATATTGCTTTGTAAGTAAATACCACAACTTCTTTATCCATTTTTCACTTTCTGCGATGTTGAACTTGTACTGTAAACGAGGTTCTTGTAAACAGAGGCGTCCCAAACTTTGGGGTGGCTGTGTCTTTTTGATTTTAATTTCCCTAAGCTATAGGACCATAAGTGGCAGTGCCGTAGGCTCTGTTGCTTTGTTTTTTAGATGTTTCAGGAAACACCATACACTTCTCCCGAGTGTCTGTTGGCAATTTACATCCCGCCCATCAGCATAACAAGGCTCCCAGTTCTCCATGGCCTGTCCTGCCTTTCTGGATTTTACACTTTTTTCAGATGGCCCTTTTGACCGGGGGAAGTGAGACTTCATTGTAGTGCAGATTTCCTTTGCAAGCTTGCTTGGTTGGCCAAAAAGGGCGTATGCGTTTTTTCCTGAATATATTCAGGAAAAAACGCATACGCCCTTTTTGGCCAAGTGCATCATTGTGGACGTTCTGCCTCTTTTCCTATGCTTTCAATGCAATTCCAGTCTACCTCCTGAAATCGGTTTCCTGCAATTCTGCCCCGCTTTCAAGTCCTCTTGGCAGCCTTACTTCAGTCTATTTTTGGACGATAGCTGTCATTTATAACTCTGCAGGTTTGTGAATTACAGTGCCCCTGAGCTCCTTTCCTCAACTCGCTTTCTTGTGACCTGGCCGCAACACCGCAGGATGGCTTCAGGCCCTAATCTGGTTCCGGCCCGGCATGCTGAGCCTTTGGTTAATTCCACTTCCTGGTGGGAAATGAGAGTTAAATTCGCCCGTCCAGACACCTCCAGCTAGCCTCTCATTGGTTCTCGCTATTCCTGTTCATCTTCCGCAGAAATTGCAAACTGGGCCAAACAGGAGGTTAAAGGCGCTGACTCTCCAAGTGGGGAGAGTGTTAGTAAAGCGTCTGGAATGTTGCACCCGAGTACCAGGGGAGGAAAACTGAGACATATTTGAACACGTCTCCCGATCACATGGTTGATCATAATCTAGGTTCCACATGCATGTTTTAGCTGAAGGAAGAATACCTTAAACCTGGGTAGTTGAAACCCGTGGAATGGGTACCATGCAATATGACTTCAAAGGGTCTTCATTTGCTCACCGAACCTCTCCAATCCTATCACTGCTGCGTTTATGCCCCTGTACACATGCTTGATTCTCTTTCGGAGACATAGCAATCCATAGGTTTTAAGATACTTACAAGTCAGGTACATTCTTAGGCGTTTAATATGCGGTGTTGAGTCCATTTCGTTGAGCAAGGAGTAGCTCTTGTCTATTCCATATTTGGCTTAAGGAACTTTATCTGTGCTCATTTCAATCTCTGGTTTTATGCAGCACCCCAACTCACCTTTCCCCTTAAGCAAGCATAAGTTGGTTTTCTAAATTTGAGACCCTGTTCTGTTCTGTAATTCAGTTCCTGTGTAGCCAAGTTTCCATTCCGTGTATTACTGATATCTTATGATGTTTCTTTTTCTGTGTGACTTATTTCAGTTAGAATCATCATACCTGAATCCACTCATTGTACTGCTAAGGGCCTGATGACATAGATTTCATTGCTGAGTGATATTGCTTTGTAAGTGAATACCACAACTTCTTTATCCATTTTTCACTTTCTGCGATGTTGAACTTGTACTGTAAACGAGGTTCTTGTAAACAGAGCCGTTCCAAACTTTGGGGTGGCTGTGTCTTTTTGATTTTAATTTCCCTAAGCTATAGGACCATAAGTGGAAGTGCCCTAGGCTCTGTTGCTTTGTTTTTTATATGTTTCAGGAAACACCATACACTTCTCCCGAGTGTCTGTTGGCAATTTACATCCCGCCCATCAGCATAACAAGGCTCCCAGTTCTCAATGGCCTGTTGCCTTTCTGGATTTTACACTTTTTTCAGATGGCCCTTTTGACCGGGGGGAAGTGAGACTTCATTGTAGTGCAGATTTGCTTTGCAAGCTTGCTTGGTTGGCCAAAAAGGGCGTATGCGTTTTTTCCTGAATATATTCAGGAAAAAACGCATACGCCCTTTTTGGCCAAGTGCATCATTGTGGACGTTCTGCCTCTTTTCCTATGCTTTCAATGCAATTCCAGTCTACCTCCTGAAATCGGTTTCCTGCAATTCTGCCCCGCTTTCAAGTCCTCTTGGCAGCCTTACTTCAGTCTATTTTTGGACGATAGCTGTCATTTATAACTCTGCAGGTTTGTGAATTACAGTGCCCCTGAGCTCCTTTCTTCAACTCGCTTTCTTGTGACCTGGCCGCAACACCGCAGGATGGCTTCAGGCCCTAATCTGGTTCCGGCCCGGCATGCTGAGCCTTTGGTTAATTCCTCTTCCTGGTGGGAAATGAGAGTTAAATTTGCCCGTCCAGACACCTCCAGCTAGCCTCTCATTGGTTCTCGCTATTCCTGTTCATCTTCCGCAGAAATTGCAAACTGGGCCAAACAGGAGGTTAAAGAGACTGACTCTCCAAGTGGGGAGAGTGTTAGTAAAGCGTCTGGAATGTTGCACCCGAGTACCAGGGGAGGAAAACAGACATATTTGAACACGTCTCCCGATCACATGGTTGATCATACTCTAGGTTCCACATGCATGTTTTAGCTGAAGGAAGAATACCTTAAAACTGGGTAGTTGAAACCCGTGGAATGGGTACCATGCAATATGACTTCAAAGGGTCTTCATTTGCTCACCGAACCTCTCCAATCCTATCACTGCTGCGTTTATGCCCCTGTACACATGCTTGATTCTCTTTCGGAGACATAGCAATCCATAGGTTTTAAGATACTTACAAGTCAGGTACATTCTTAGGCGTTTAATATGCGGTGTTGAGTCCATTTCGTTGAGCAAGGAGTAGCTCTTGTCTATTCCATATTTGGCTTAAGGAACTTTATCTGTGCTCATTTCAATCTCTGGTTTTATGCAGCACCCCAACTCACCTTTACCCTTAAGCAAGCATAAGTTGTTTTTCTAAATTTGAGACCCTGTTCTGTTCTGTAATTCAGTTCCTGTGTAGCCAAGTTTCCATTCCGTGTATTACTGATATCTTATGATGTTCCTTTTTCTGTGTGACTTATTTCAGTTAGAATCATCATACCTGAATCCACTCATTGTGCTGCTAAGGGCCTGATGACATAGATTTCATTGCTGAGTGATATTGCTTTGTAAGTAAATACCACAACTTCTTTATCCATTTTTCACTTTCTGCGATGTTGAACTTGTACTGTAAACGAGGTTCTTGTAAACAGAGGCGTCCCAAACTTTGGGGTGGCTGTGTCTTTTTGATTTTAATTTCCCTAAGCTATAGGACCATAAGTGGCAGTGCCCTAGGCTCTGTTGCTTTGTTTTTTAGATGTTTCAGGAAACACCATACACTTCTCCCGAGTGTCTGTTGGCAATTTACATCCCGCCCATCAGCATAACAAGGCTCCCAGTTCTCCATGGCCTGTCCTGCCTTTCTGGATTTTACACTTTTTTCAGATGGCCCTTTTGACCGGGGGAAGTGAGACTTCATTGTAGTGCAGATTTCCTTTGCAAGCTTGCTTGGTTGGCCAAAAAGGGCGTATGCGTTTTTTCCTGAATATATTCAGGAAAAAACGCATACGCCCTTTTTGGCCAAGTGCATCATTGTGGACGTTCTGCCTCTTTTCCTATGCTTTCAATGCAATTCCAGTCTACCTCCTGAAATCGGTTTCCTGCAATTCTGCCCCGCTTTCAAGTCCTCTTGGCAGCCTTACTTCAGTCTATTTTTGGACGATAGCTGTCATTTATAACTCTGCAGGTTTGTGAATTACAGTGCCCCTGAGCTCCTTTCCTCAACTCGCTTTCTTGTGACCTGGCCGCAACACCGCAGGATGGCTTCAGGCCCTAATCTGGTTCCGGCCCGGCATGCTGAGCCTTTGGTTAATTCCACTTCCTGGTGGGAAATGAGAGTTAAATTCGCCCGTCCAGACACCTCCAGCTAGCCTCTCATTGGTTCTCGCTATTCCTGTTCATCTTCCGCAGAAATTGCAAACTGGGCCAAACAGGAGGTTAAAGGCGCTGACTCTCCAAGTGGGGAGAGTGTTAGTAAAGCGTCTGGAATGTTGCACCCGAGTACCAGGGGAGGAAAACTGAGACATATTTGAACACGTCTCCCGATCACATGGTTGATCATAATCTAGGTTCCACATGCATGTTTTAGCTGAAGGAAGAATACCTTAAACCTGGGTAGTTGAAACCCGTGGAATGGGTACCATGCAATATGACTTCAAAGGGTCTTCATTTGCTCACCGAACCTCTCCAATCCTATCACTGCTGCGTTTATGCCCCTGTACACATGCTTGATTCTCTTTCGGAGACATAGCAATCCATAGGTTTTAAGATACTTACAAGTCAGGTACATTCTTAGGCGTTTAATATGCGGTGTTGAGTCCATTTCGTTGAGCAAGGAGTAGCTCTTGTCTATTCCATATTTGGCTTAAGGAACTTTATCTGTGCTCATTTCAATCTCTGGTTTTATGCAGCACCCCAACTCACCTTTCCCCTTAAGCAAGCATAAGTTGGTTTTCTAAATTTGAGACCCTGTTCTGTTCTGTAATTCAGTTCCTGTGTAGCCAAGTTTCCATTCCGTGTATTACTGATATCTTATGATGTTTCTTTTTCTGTGTGACTTATTTCAGTTAGAATCATCATACCTGAATCCACTCATTGTACTGCTAAGGGCCTGATGACATAGATTTCATTGCTGAGTGATATTGCTTTGTAAGTGAATACCACAACTTCTTTATCCATTTTTCACTTTCTGCGATGTTGAACTTGTACTGTAAACGAGGTTCTTGTAAACAGAGCCGTTCCAAACTTTGGGGTGGCTGTGTCTTTTTGATTTTAATTTCCCTAAGCTATAGGACCATAAGTGGAAGTGCCCTAGGCTCTGTTGCTTTGTTTTTTATATGTTTCAGGAAACACCATACACTTCTCCCGAGTGTCTGTTGGCAATTTACATCCCGCCCATCAGCATAACAAGGCTCCCAGTTCTCAATGGCCTGTTGCCTTTCTGGATTTTACACTTTTTTCAGATGGCCCTTTTGACCGGGGGGAAGTGAGACTTCATTGTAGTGCAGATTTCCTTTGCAAGCTTGCTTGGTTGGCCAAAAAGGGCGTATGCGTTTTTTCCTGAATATATTCAGGAAAAAACGCATACGCCCTTTTTGGCCAAGTGCATCATTGTGGACGTTCTGCCTCTTTTCCTATGCTTTCAATGCAATTCCAGTCTACCTCCTGAAATCGGTTTCCTGCAATTCTGCCCCGCTTTCAAGTCCTCTTGGCAGCCTTACTTCAGTCTATTTTTGGACGATAGCTGTCATTTATAACTCTGCAGGTTTGTGAATTACAGTGCCCCTGAGCTCCTTTCTTCAACTCGCTTTCTTGTGACCTGGCCGCAACACCGCAGGATGGCTTCAGGCCCTAATCTGGTTCCGGCCCGGCATGCTGAGCCTTTGGTTAATTCCTCTTCCTGGTGGGAAATGAGAGTTAAATTTGCCCGTCCAGACACCTCCAGCTAGCCTCTCATTGGTTCTCGCTATTCCTGTTCATCTTCCGCAGAAATTGCAAACTGGGCCAAACAGGAGGTTAAAGAGACTGACTCTCCAAGTGGGGAGAGTGTTAGTAAAGCGTCTGGAATGTTGCACCCGAGTACCAGGGGAGGAAAACAGACATATTTGAACACGTCTCCCGATCACATGGTTGATCATACTCTAGGTTCCACATGCATGTTTTAGCTGAAGGAAGAATACCTTAAAACTGGGTAGTTGAAACCCGTGGAATGGGTACCATGCAATATGACTTCAAAGGGTCTTCATTTGCTCACCGAACCTCTCCAATCCTATCACTGCTGCGTTTATGCCCCTGTACACATGCTTGATTCTCTTTCGGAGACATAGCAATCCATAGGTTTTAAGATACTTACAAGTCAGGTACATTCTTAGGCGTTTAATATGCGGTGTTGAGTCCATTTCGTTGAGCAAGGAGTAGCTCTTGTCTATTCCATATTTGGCTTAAGGAACTTTATCTGTGCTCATTTCAATCTCTGGTTTTATGCAGCACCCCAACTCACCTTTACCCTTAAGCAAGCATAAGTTGTTTTTCTAAATTTGAGACCCTGTTCTGTTCTGTAATTCAGTTCCTGTGTAGCCAAGTTTCCATTCCGTGTATTACTGATATCTTATGATGTTCCTTTTTCTGTGTGACTTATTTCAGTTAGAATCATCATACCTGAATCCACTCATTGTGCTGCTAAGGGCCTGATGACATAGATTTCATTGCTGAGTGATATTGCTTTGTAAGTGAATACCACAACTTCTTTATCCATTTTTCACTTTCTGCGATGTTGAACTTGTACTGTAAACGAGGTTCTTGTAAACAGAGCCGTTCCAAACTTTGGGGTGGCTGTGTCTTTTTGATTTTAATTTCCCTAAGCTATAGGACCATAAGTGGCAGTGCCCTAGGCTCTGTTGCTTTGTTTTTTAGATGTTTCAGGAAACACCATACACTTCTCCCGAGTGTCTGTTGGCAATTTACATCCCGCCCATCAGCATAACAAGGCTCCCAGTTCTCCATGGCCTGTTGCCTTTCTGGATTTTACACTTTTTTCAGATGGCCCTTTTGACCGGGGGGAAGTGAGACTTCATTGTCGTGCAGATTTCCTTTGCAAGCTTGCTTGGTTGGCCAAAAAGGGCGTATGCGTTTTTTCCTGAATATATTCAGGAAAAAACGCATACGACCTTTTTGGCCAAGTGCATCATTGTGGACGTTCTGCCTCTTTTCCTATGCTTTCAATGCAATTCCAGTCTACCTCCTGAAATCGGTTTCCTGCAATTCTGCCCCGCTTTAAGTCCTCTTGGCAGCCTTACTTCAGTCTATTTTTGGACGATAGCTGTCATTTATAACTCTGCAGGTTTGTGAATTACAGTGCCCCTGAGCTCCTTTCTTCAACTCGCTTTCTTGTGACCTGGCCGCAACACCGCAGGATGGCTTCAGGCCCTAATCTGGTTCCGGCCCGGCATGCTGAGCCTTTGGTTAATTCCTCTTCCTGGTGGGAAATGAGAGTGAAATTTGCCCGTCCAGACACCTCCAGCTAGCCTCTCATTGGTTCTCGCTATTCCTGTTCATCTTCCGCAGAAATTGCAAACTGGGCCAAACAGGAGGTTAAAGGGACTGACTCTCCAAGTGGGGAGAGTGTTAGTAAAGCGTCTGGAATGTTGCACCCGAGTACCAGGGGAGGAAAACTGAGACATATTTGAACACGTCTCCCGATCACATGGTTGATCATACTCTAGGTTCCACATGCATGTTTTAGCTGAAGGAAGAATACCTTAAACCTGGGTAGTTGAAACCCGTGGAATGGGTACCATGCAATATGACTTCAAAGGGTCTTCATTTGCTCACCGAACCTCTCCAATCCTATCACTGCTGCGTTTATGCCCCTGTACACATGCTTGATTCTCTTTCGGAGACATAGCAATCCATAGGTTTTAAGATACTTACTAGTCAGGTACATTCTTAGGCGTTTAATATGGGGTGTTGAGTCCATTTCGTTGAGCAAGGAGTAGCTCTTGTCTATTCCATATTTGGCTTAAGGAACTTTATCTGTGCTCATTTCAATCTCTGGTTTTATGCAGCACCCCAACTCACCTTTACCCTTAAGCAAGAATAAGTTGGTTTTCTAAATTTGAGACCCTGTTCTGTTCTGTAATTCAGTTCCTGTGTAGTCAAGTTTACATTCCGTGTATTACTGATATCTTATGATGTTTCTTTTTCTGTGTGACTTATTTCAGTTAGAATCATCATACCTGAATCCACTCATTGTGCTGCTAAGGGCCTGATGACACAGATTTCATTGCTGAGTGATATTGCTTTGTAAGTAAATACCACAACTTCTTTATCCATTTTTCACTTTCTGCGATGTTGAACTTGTACTGTAAACGAGGTTCTTGTAAACAGAGCCGTTCAAAACTTTGGGGTGGCTGTGTCTTTTTGATTTTAATTTCCCTAAGCTATAGGACCATAAGTGGAAGTGCCCTAGGTTCTGTTGCTTTGTTTTTTAGATGTTTCAGGAAACACCATACACTTCTCCCGAGTGGTTGTTGGCAATTTACATCCCGCCCATCAGCATAACAAGGCTCCCAGTTCTCCATGGTCTGTCCTGCCTTTCTGGATTTTACACTTTTTTCAGATGGCCCTTTTGACCGGGGGGAAGTGAGACTTCATTGTAGTGCAGATTTCCTTTGCAAGCTTGCTTGGTTGGCCAAAAAGGACGTATGCGTTTTTTCCTGAATATATTCAGGAAAAAACGCATACGCCCTTTTTGGCCAAGTGCATCATTGTGGACGTTCTGCCTCTTTTCCTATGCTTTCAATGCAATTCCAGTCTACCTCCTGAAATCGGTTTCCTGCAATTCTGCCCCGCTTTCAAGTCCTCTTGGCAGCCTTACTTCAGTCTATTTTTGGACGATAGTTGTCATTTATAACTGCAGGTTTGTGAATTACAGTGCCCCTGAGCTCCTTTCTTCAACTCGCTTTCCTGTGACCTGGCCGCAACACCGCAGGATGGCTTCAGGCCCTAATCTGGTTCCGGCCCGGCATGCTGAGCCTTTGGTTAATTCCTCTTCCTGGTGGGAAATGAGAGTTAAATTTGCCCGTCCAGACACCTCCAGCTAGCCTCTCATTGGTTCTCGCTATTCCTGTTCATCTTCCGCAGAAATTGGAAACTGGGCCAAACAGGAGGTTAAAGGGACTGACTCTCCACGTGGGGAGAGTGTTAGTAAAGCGTCTGGAATGTTGCACCCGAGTACCAGGGGAGGAAAACTGAGACATATTTGAACACGTCTCCCGTTCACATGGTTGATCATACTCTAGGTTCCACATGCATGTTTTAGCTGAAGGAAGAATACCTTAAACCTGGGTAGTTGAAACCCGTGGAATGGGTACCATGCAATATGACTTCAAAGGGTCTTCATTTGCTCACCGAACCTCTCCAATCCTATCACTGCTGCGTTTATGCCCCTGTACACATGCTTGATTCTCTTTCGGAGACATAGCAATCCATAGGTTTTAAGATACTTACAAGTCAGGTACATTCTTAGGCGTTTAATATGCGGTGTTGAGTCCATTTCGTTGAGCAAGGAGTAGCTCTTGTCTATTCCATATTTGACTTAAGGAACTTTATCTGTGCTCATTTCAATCTCTGGTTTTATGCAGCACCCCAACTCACCTTTACCCTTAAGCAAGCATAAGTTGTTTTTCTAAATTTGAGACCCTGTTCTGTTCTGTAATTCAGTTCCTGTGTAGCCAAGTTTCCATTCCGTGTATTACTGATATCTTATGATGTTTCTTTTTCTGTGTGACTTATTTCAGTTAGAATCATCATACCTGAATCCACTCATTGTGCTGCTAAGGGCCTGATGACATAGATTTCATTGCTGAGTGATATTGCTTTGTAAGTGAATACCACAACTTCTTTATCCATTTTTCACTTTCTGCGATGTTGAACTTGTACTGTAAACGAGGTTCTTGTAAACAGAGGCGTCCCAGACTTTGGGGTGGCTGTGTCTTTTTGATTTTAATTTCCCTAAGCTATAGGACCATAAGTGGAAGTGCCCTAGGCTCTGTTGCTTTGTTTTTTAGATGTTTCAGGAAACACCATACACTTCTCCCGAGTGGTTGTTGGCAATTTACATCCCGCCCATCAGCATAACAAGGCTCCCAGTTCTCCATGGCCTGTCCTGCCTTTCTGGATTTTACACTTTTTTCAGATGGCCCTTTTGACCGGGGGGAAGTGAGACTTCATTGTAGTGCAGATTTCCTTTGCAAGCTTGCTTGGTTGGCCAAAAAGGGCGTATGCATTTTTTCCTGAATATATTCAGGAAAAAACGCATACGCCCTTTTTGGCCAAGTGCATCATTGTGGACGTTCTGCCTCTTTTCCTATGCTTTCAATGCAATTCCAGTCTACCTCCTGAAATCGGTTTCCTGCAATTCTGCCCCGCTTTCAAGTCCTCTTGGCAGCCTTACTTCAGTCTATTTTTGGACGATAGCTGTCATTTATAACTCTGCAGGTTTGTGAATTACAGTGCCCCTGAGCTCCTTTCTTCAACTCGCTTTCTTGTGACCTGGCCGCAACACCGCAGGATGGCTTCATGCCCTAATCTGGTTCCGGCCCGGCATGCTGAGCCTTTGGTTATTTCCTCTTCCTGTTGGGAAATGAGAGTTAAATTTGCCCGTGCAGACACCTCCAGCTAGCCTCTCATTGGTTCTCGCTATTCCTGTTCATCTTCCGCAGAAATTGCAAACTGGGCCAAACAGGAGGTTAAAGGCGCTGACTCTCCAAGTGGGGAGAGTGTTAGTAAAGCGTCTGGAATGTTGCACCCGAGTACCAGGGGAGGAAAACTGAGACATATTTGAACACGTCTCCCGTTCACATGGTTGATCATACTTGGGTTCCACATGCATGTTTTAGCTGAAGGAAGAATACCTTAAACCTGGAGAGTTGAGACCCGTGTAATGGGTACCATGCAATATGACTTCAAAGGGTCTTCATTTGCTCACCGAACCTCTCCAATCCTATCACTGCTGCGTTTATGCCCCTGTACACATGCTTGATTCTCTTTTGGAGACCTAGCAATCCATAGGTTTTACGATACTTACTAGTCAGGTACATTCTTAGGCGTTTAATATGCGGTGTTGAGTCCATTTCGTTGAGCAAGGAGTAGCTCTTGTCTATTCCATATTTGACTCAAGGAACTTTATCTGTGCTCATTTCAATCTCTGGTTTTATGCAGCACCCCAACTCACCTTTCCCCTTAAGCAAGCATAAGTTGGTTTTCTAAATTTGAGACCCTGTTCTGTTCTGTAATTCAGTTCCTGTGTAGCCAAGTTTCCATTCCGTGTATTACTGATATCTTATGATGTTTCTTTTTCTGTGTGACTTATTTCAGTTAGAGTCATCATACCTGAATCCACTCATTGTGATGCTAAGGGCCTGATGACATAGATTTCATTGCTGAGTGATATTGCTTTGTAAGTAAATACCACAACTTCTTTATCCATTTTTCACTTTCTGCGATGTTGAACTTGTACTGTAAACGAGGTTCTTGTAAACAGAGGCGTCCCAAACTTTGGGGTGGCTGTGTCTTTTTGATTTTAATTTCCCTAATCTATAGGACCATAAGTGGCAGTGCCCTAGGCTCTGTTGCTTTGTTTTTTAGATGCTTCAGGAAACACCATACACTTCTCCCGAGTGTCTGTTGGCAATTTACATCCCGCCCATCAGCATAACAAGGCTCCCAGTTCTCCATGGCCTGTCCTGCCTTTCTGGATTTTACACTTTTTTCAGATGGCCCTTTTGACCGGGGGGAAGTGAGACTTCATTGTAGTGCAGATTTCCTTTGCAAGCTTGCTTGGTTGGCCAAAAAGGGCGTATGCGTTTTTTCCTGAATATATTCAGGAAAAAACGCATACGCCCTTTTTGGCCAAGTGCATCATTGTGGACGTTCTGCCTCTTTTCCTATGCTTTCAATGCAATTCCAGTCTACCTCCTGAAATCGGTTTCCTGCAATTCTGCCCCGCTTTCAAGTTCTCTTGGCAGCCTTACTTCAGTCTATTTTTGGACGATAGCTGTCATTTATAACTCTGCAGGTTTGTGAATTACAGTGCCCCTGAGCTCCTTTCTTCAACTCGCTTTCTTGTGACCTGGCCGCAACACCGCAGGATGGCTTCAGGCCCTAATCTGGTTCCGGCCCGGCACGCTGAGCCTTTGGTTAATTCCTCTTCCTGGTGGGAAATGAGAGTTAAATTTGCCCGTCCAGACACCTCCAGCTAGCCTCTCATTGGTTCTCGCTATTCCTGTTCATCTTCCGCAGAAATTGCAAACTGGGCCAAACAGGAGGTTAAAGGGACTGACTCTCCAAGTGGGGAGAGTGTTAGTAAAGCATCTGGAATGTTGCACCCGAGTACCAGGGGAGGAAAACTGAGACATATTTGAACACGTCTCCCGATCACATGGTTGATCATACTCTAGGTTCCACATGCATGTTTTAGCTGAAGGAAGAATACCTTAAACCTGGGTAGTTGAAACCCGTGGAATGGGTACCATGCAATATGACTTCAAAGGGTCTTCATTTGCTCACCGAACCTCTCCAATCCTATCACTGCTGCGTTTATGCCCCTGTACACATGCTTGATTCTCTTTCGGAGACATAGCAATCCATAGGTTTTAAGATACTTACTAGTCAGGTACATTCTTAGGCGTTTAATATGGGGTGTTGAGTCCATTTCGTTGAGCAAGGAGTAGCTCTTGTCTATTCCATATTTGGCTTAAGGAACTTTATCTGTGCTCATTTCAATCTCTGGTTTTATGCAGCACCCCAACTCACCTTTACCCTTAAGCAAGAATAAGTTGGTTTTCTAAATTTGAGACCCTGTTCTGTTCTGTAATTCAGTTCCTGTGTAGCCAAGTTTCCATTCCGTGTATTACTGATATCTTATGATGTTTCTTTTTCTGTGTGACTTACTTCAGTTAGAATCATCATACCTGAATCCACTCATTGTGCTGCTAAGGGCCTGATGACACAGATTTCATTGCTGAGTGATATTGCTTTGTAAGTAAATACCACAACTTCTTTATCCATTTTTCACTTTCTGCGATGTTGAAATTGTACTGTAAACGAGGTTCTTGTAAACAGAGGCGTCCCAACCTTTGGGGTGGCTGTGTCTTTTTGATTTTAATTTCCCTAAGCTATAGGACCATAAGTGGCAGTGCCCTAGGCTCTGTTGCTTTGTTTTTTAGATGTTTCAGGAAACACCATACACTTCTCCAGAGTGGTTGTTGGCAATTTACATCCCAACCATCAGCATAACAAGGCTCCCAGTTCTCCATGGCCTGTCCTGCCTTTCTGGATTTTACACTTTTTTCAGATGGCCCTTTTGACCGGGGGGAAGTGAGACTTCATTGTAGTGCAGATTTCCTTTGCAAGCTTGCTTGGTTGGCCAAAAAGGGCGTATGCGTTTTTTCCTGAATATATTCAGGAAAAAACGCATACGCCCTTTTTGGCCAAGTGCATCATTGTGGACGTTCTGCCTCTTTTCCTATGCTTTCAATGCAACTCCAGTCTACCTCCTGAAATCGGTTTCCTGCAATTCTGCCCCGCTTTCAAGTCCTCTTGGCAGCCTTACTTCAGTCTATTTTTGGACGATAGCTGTCATTTATAACTCTGCAGGTTTGTGAATTACAGTGCCCCTGAGCTCCTTTCTTCAACTTGCTTTCTTGTGACCTGGCCACAACACCGCAGGATGGCTTCAGGCCCTAATCTGGTTCGGGCACGGCACGCTGAGCCTTTGGTTATTTCCTCTTCCTGGTGGTAAATGAGAGTTAAATTTGCCCGTCCAGACACCTTCAGCTAGCCTCTCATTGGTTCTCGCTATTCCTGTTCATCTTCCGCAGAAATTGCAAACTGGGCCAAACAGGAGGTTAAAGGCGCTGACTCTCCAAGTGGGGAGAGTGTTAGTAAAGCGTCTGGAATGTTGCACCCGAGTACCAGGGGAGGAAAACTGAGACATATTTGAACACGTCTCCCGTTCACATGGTTGATCATACTTGGGTTCCACATGCATGTTTTAGCTGAAGGAAGAATACCTTAAACCTGGAGAGTTGAGACCCGTGTAATGGGTACCATGCAATATGACTTCAAAGGGTCTTCATTTGCTCACCGAACCTCTCCAATCCTATCACTGCTGCGTTTATGCCCCTGTACACATGCTTGATTCTCTTTTGGAGACATAGCAATCCATAGGTTTTACGATACTTACTAGTCAGGTACATTCTTAGGCGTTTAATATGCGGTGTTGAGTCCATTTCGTTGAGCAAGGAGTAGCTCTTGTCTATTCCATATTTGGCTTAAGTAACTTTATCTGTGCTCATTTCAGTCTCTGGTTTTATGCAGCACCCCAACTCACCTTTACCCTTAAGCAAGCATAAGTTGTTTTTCTAAATTTGAGACCCTGTTCTGTTCTGTAATTCAGTTCCTGTGTAGCCAAGTTTACATTCCGTGTATTACTGATATCTTATGATGTTTCCTTTTCTGTGTGACTTATTTCAGTTAGAATCATCATACCTGAATCCACTCATTGTGATGCTAAGGGCCTGATGACATAGATTTCATTGCTGAGTGATATTGCTTTGTAAGTAAATACCACAACTTCTTTATCCATTTTTCACTTTCTGCGATGTTGAACTTGTACTGTAAACGAGGTTCTTGTAAACAGAGGCGTCCCAAACTTTGGGGTGGCTGTGTCTTTTTGATTTTAATTTCCCTAAGCTATAGGACCATAAGTGGCAGTGCCCTAGGCTCTGTTGCTTTGTTTTTTAGATGTTTCAGGAAACACCATACACTTCTCCCGAGTTTCTGTTGGCAATTTACATCCCGCCCATCAGCATAACAAGGCTCCCAGTTGTCCATGGCCTGTCCTGCCTTTCTGGATTTTACACTTTTTTCAGATGGCCCTTTTGACCGGGGGGAAGTGAGACTTCATTGTAGTGCAGATTTCCTTTGCAAGCTTGCTTGGTTGGCCAAAAAGGGCGTATGCGTTTTTTCCTGAATATATTCAGGAAAAAACGCATACGCCCTTTTTGGCCAAGTGCATCATTGTGGACGTTCTGCCTCTTTTCCTATGCTTTCAATGCAATTCCAGTCTACCTCCTGAAATCGGTTTCCTGCAATTCTGCCCCGCTTTCAAGTCCTCTTGGCAGCCTTACTTCAGTCTATTTTTGGACGATAGCTGTCATTTATAACTCTGCAGGTTTGTGAATTACAGTGCCCCTGAGCTCCTTTCTTCAACTCGCTTTCTTGTGACCTGGCCGCAACACCGCAGGATGGCTTCAGGCCCTAATCTGGTTCCGGCCCGGCACGCTGAGCCTTTGGTTAATTCCTCTTCCTGGTGGGAAATGAGAGTTAAATTTGCCCGTCCAGACACCTCCAGCTAGTCTCTCATTGGTTCTCGCTATTCCTGTTCATCTTCCGCAGAAATTGCAAACTGGGCCAAACAGGAGGTTAAAGGGACTGACTCTCCAAGTGGGGAGAGTGTTAGTAAAGCGTCTGGAATGTTGCACCCGAGTACCAGGGGAGGAAAACAGAGACATATTTGAACATGTCTCCCGATCACATGGTTGATCATACTCTAGGTTCCACATGCATGTTTTAGCTGAAGGAAGAATACCTTAAACCTGGGTAGTTGAAACCCGTGGAATGGGTACCATGCAATATGACTTCAAAGGGTCTTCATTTGCTCACCGAACCTCTCCAATCCTATCACTGCTGCGTTTATGCCCCTGTACACATGCTTGATTCTCTTTCGGAGACATAGCAATCCATAGGTTTTAAGATACTTACAAGTCAGGTACATTCTTAGGCGTTTAATATGCGGTGTTGAGTCCATTTCGTTGAGCAAGGAGTAGCTCTTGTCTATTCCATATTTGGCTTAAGGAACTTTATCTGTGCTCATTTCAATCTCTGGTTTTATGCAGCACCCCAACTCACCTTTACCCTTAAGCAAGCATAAGTTGTTTTTCTAAATTTGAGACCCTGTTCTGTTCTGTAATTCAGTTCCTGTGTAGCCAAGTTTCCATTCCGTGTATTACTGATATCTTATGATGTTTCTTTTTCTGTGTGACTTATTTCAGTTAGAATCATCATACCTGAATCCACTCATTGTGCTGCTAAGGGCCTGATGACATAGATTTCATTGCTGAGTGATATTGCTTTGTAAGTGAATACCACAACGTCTTTATCCATTTTTCACTTTCTGCGATGTTGAACTTGTACTGTAAACGAGGTTCTTGTAAACAGAGCCGTTCCAAACTTTGAGGTGGCTGTGTCTTTTTGATTTTAATTTCCCTAAGCTATAGGACCATAAGTGGAATTGCCCTAGGCTCTGTTGCTTTGTTTTTTAGATGTTTCAGGAAACACCATACACTTCTCCCAAGTGTCTGTTGGCAATTTACATCCCGCCCATCAGCATAACAAGGCTCCCAGTTCTCAATGGCCTGTTGCCTTTCTGGATTTTACACTTTTTACAGATGGCCCTTTTGACCGGGGGGAAGTGAGACTTCATTGTAGTGCAGATTTCCTTTGCAAGCTTGCTTGGTTGGCCAAAAAGGGCGTATGCGTTTTTTCCTGAATATATTCAGGAAAAAACGCATACGCCCTTTTTGGCCAAGTGCATCATTGTGGACGTTCTGCCTCTTTTCCTATGCTTTCAATGCAATTCCAGTCTACCTCCTGAAATCGGTTTCCTGCAATTCTGCCCCGCTTTCAAGTCCTCTTGGCAGCCTTACTTCAGTCTATTTTTGGACGATAGCTGTCATTTATAACTCTGCAGGTTTGTGAATTACAGTGCCCCTGAGCTCCTTTCTTCAACTCGCTTTCTTTTGAGCTGGCCGCAACACCGCAGGATGGCTTCAGGCCCTAATCTGGTTCCGGCCCGGCACGCTGAGCCTTTGGTTAATTCCTCTTCCTGGTGGGAAATGAGAGTTAAATTTGCCCGTCCAGACACCTCCAGCTAGCCTCTCATTGGTTCTCGCTATTCCTGTTCATCTTCCGCAGAAATTGCAAACTGGGCCAAACAGGAGGTTAAAGGGACTGACTCTCCACGTGGGGAGAGTGTTAGTAAAGCGTCTGGAATGTTGCACCCGAGTACCAGGGGAGGAAAACTGAGACATATTTGAACACGTCTCCCGTTCACATGGTTGATCATACTTGGGTTCCACATGCATGTTTTAGCTGAAGGAAGAATACCTTAAACCTGGAGAGTTCAGACCCGTGTAATGGGTACCATGCAATATGACTTCAAAGGGTGTTCATTTGCTCACCGAACCTCTCCAATCCTATCACTGCTGCGTTTATGCCCCTGTACGCACGCTTGATTCTCTTTTGGAGACATAGCAATCCATAGGTTTTAAGATACTTACTAGTCAGGTACATTCTTAGGCGTTTAATATGCGGTGTTGAGTCCATTTCGTTGAGCAAGGAGTAGCTCTTGTCTATTCCATATTTGACTTAAGGAACTTTATCTGTGCTCATTTCAATCTCTGGTTTTATGCAGCACCCCAACTCACCTTTACCCTTAAGCAAGCATAAGTTGGTTTTCTAAATTTGAGACCCTGTTCTGTTCTGTAATTCAGTTCCTGTGTAGCCAAGTTTCCATTCCGTGTATTACTGATATCTTATGATGTTTCTTTTTCTGTGTGACTCATTTCAGTTAGAATCATCATACCTGAATCCACTCATTGTGCTGCTAAGGGCCTGATGACATAGAATTCATTGCTGAGTGATATTGCTTTGTAAGTAAATACCACAACTTCTTTATCCATTTTTCACTTTCTGCGATGTTGAACTTGTACTGTAAACGAGGTTCTTGTAAACAGAGCCGTTCCAAACTTTGGGGTGGCTGTGTCTTTTTGATTTTAATTTCCCTAAGCTATAGGACCATAAGTGGAAGTGCCCTAGGTTCTGTTGCTTTGTTTTTTAGATGTTTCAGGAAACACCATATACTTCTCCCGAGTGGTTGTTGGCAATTTACATCCCGCCCATCAGCATAACAAGGCTCCCAGTTCTCCATGGCCTGTCCTGCCTTTCTGGATTTTACACTTTTTTCAGATGGCCCTTTTGACCGGGGGGAAGTGAGACTTCATTGTAGTGCAGATTTCCTTTGCAAGCTTGCTTGGTTGGCCAAAAAGGGCGTATGCGTTTTTTCCTGAATATATTCAGGAAAAAACGCATACGCCCTTTTTGGCCAAGTGCATCATTGTGGACGTTCTGCCTCTTTTCCTATGCTTTCAATGCAATTCCAGTCTACCTCCTGAAATCGGTTTCCTGCAATTCTGCCCCGCTTTAAGTCCTCTTGGCAGCCTTACTTCAGTCTATTTTTGGACGATAGCTGTCATTTATAACTCTGCAGGTTTGTGAATTACAGTGCCCCTGAGCTCCTTTCTTCAACTCGCTTTCTTTTGAGCTGGCCGCAACACTGCAGGATGGCTTCAGGCCCTAATCTGGTTCCGGTACGGCACGCTGAGCCTTTGGTTAATTCCTCTTCCTGGTGGGAAATGAGAGTTAAATTTGCCCGTCCAGACACCTCCAACTAGCCTCTCATTGGTTCTCGCTATTCCTGTTCATCTTCCGCAGAAATTGCAAACTGGGCCAAACAGGAGGTTAAAGAGACTGACTCTCCAAGTCGGGAGAGTGTTATAAAGCGTCTGGAATGTTGCACCCAAGTACCAGGGGAGGAAAACTGAGACATATTTGAACACGTCTCCCGTTTACATGGTTGATCATACTCTGGGTTCCACATGCATGTTTTAGCTGAAGGAAGAATACCTTAAACCTGGAGAGTTGAGACCCGTGGAATGGGTACCATGCAATATGACTTCAAAGGGTCTTCATTTGCTCACCGAACCTCTCCAGTCCTATCACTGCTGCGTTTATTCCCCTGTACACACGCTTGATTCTCTTTTGGAGACATAGCAATCCATAGGTTTTAAACTACTTACTAGTCAGGTACATTCTTAGGGGTTTAATATGGGGTTTTGAGTCCATTTCGTTGAGCAAGGAGTAGCTCTTGTCTATTCCATATTTGGCTTAAGGAACTTTATCTGTGCTCATTTCAATCTCTGGTTTTATGCAGCACCCCAAATCACCTTTCCCCTTAAGCAAGCATAAGTTGGTTTTCTAAATTTGAGACCCTGTTCTGTTCTGGAATGCAGATCCTGTGTAGCCAAGTTTACATTCCGTGTATTAGTGATATCTTATGATGTTTCTTTTTCTGTGTGACTTATTTCAGTTAGAATCATCGTACCTGAATCCACTCATTATGCTGCTACAGGCCTGATGACATAGATTTCATTGCTGAGTGATACTGCATTGTACGTAAGTACCACAAGTTCTTTATCCATTTTTCACTTTCTGCGATGTTGAACTTGTACTGTAAACGAGGTTCTTGTAAACAGAGGCGTCCCAAACTTTGGGGTGGCTGTGTCTTTTTGATTTTAATTTCCCTAAGCTATAGGACCATAAGTGGCAGTGCCCTAGGCTCTGTTGCTTTGTTTTTTAGATGTTTCAGGAAACACCATACACTTCTCCCGAGTGTCGGTTGGCAATTTACATCCCGCCCATCAGCATAACAAGGCTCCCAGTTGTCCATGGCCTGTCCTGCCTTTCTGGATTTTACACTTTTTTCAGATGGCCCTTTTGACCGGGGGGAAGTGAGACTTCATTGTAGTGCAGATTTCCTTTGCAAGCTTGCTTGGTTGGCCAAAAAGGGCGTATGCGTTTTTTCCTGAATATATTCAGGAAAAAACGCATACGCCCTTTTTGGCCAAGTGCATCATTGTGGACGTTCTGCCTCTTTTCCTATGCTTTCAATGCAATTCCAGTCTACCTCCTGAAATCGGTTTCCTGCAATTCTGCCCCGCTTTCAAGTCCTCTTGGCAGCCTTACTTCAGTCTATTTTTGGACGATAGCTGTCATTTATAACTCTGCAGGTTTGTGAATTACAGTGCCCCTGAGCTCCTTTCTTCGACTCGCTTTCTTTTGAGCTGGCCGCAACACCGCAGGATGGCTTCAGGCCCTAATCTGGTTCCGGCCCGGCACGCTGAGCCTTTGGTTAATTCCTCTTCCTGGTGGGAAATGAGAGTTAAATTTGCCCGTCCAGACACCTCCAGCTAGCCTCTCATTGGTTCTCGCTATTCCTGTTCATCTTCCGCAGAAATTGCAAACTGGGCCAAACAGGAGGTTAAAGGGACTGACTCTCCAAGTCGGGAGAGTGTTAGTAAAGCGTCTGGAATGTTGCACCCGAGTACCATGGTACGAAAACTGAGACATATTTGAACACGTCTCCCGATCACATGGTTGATCATACTCTAGGTTCCACATGCATGTTTTAGCTGAAGGAAGAATACCTTAAAACTGGGTAGTTGAAACCCGTGGAATGGGTACCATGCAATATGACTTCAAAGGGTCTTCATTTGCTCACCGAACCTCTCCAATCCTATCACTGCTGTGTTTATGCCCCTGTACACATGCTTGATTCTCTTTCAGAGACATAGCAATCCATAGGTTTTACGATACTTACTAGTCAGGTACATTCTTAGGCGTTTAATATGGGGTGTTGAGTCCATTTCGTTGAGCAAGGGGTAGCGCTTGTCTATTCCATATTTGGCTTAAGGAACTTTATCTGTGCTCATTTCAATCTCTGGTTTTATGCAGCACCCCAACTCACCTTTACCCTTAAGCAAGCATAAGTTGGTTTTCTAAATTTGAGACCCTGTTCTATTCTGTAATTCAGTTCCTGTGTAGCCAAGTTTACATTCCGTGTATTACTGATATCTTATGATGTTTCTTTTTCTGTGTGACTTACTTCAGTTAGAATCATCATACCTGAATCCACTCATTGTGCTGCTAAGGGCCTGATGACACAGATTTCATTGCTGAGTGATATTGCTTTGTAAGTAAATACCACAACTTCTTTATCCATTTTTCACTTTCTGCGATGTTGAACTTGTACTGTAAACGAGGTTCTTGTAAACAGAGGCGTCCCAAATTTTGGGGTGGCTGTGTCTTTTTGATTTTAATTTCCCTAAGCTATAGGACCATAAGTGGCAGTGCCCTAGGCTCTGTTGCTTTGTTTTTTAGATGTTTCAGGAAACACCATACACTTCTCCCGAGTGTCTGTTGGCAATTTACATCCCGCCCATCAGCATAACAAGGCTCCCAGTTCTCCATGGCCTGTCCTGCCTTTCTGGATTTTACACTTTTTTCAGATGGCCCTTTTGACCGGGGGGAAGTGAGACTTCATTGTAGTGCAGATTTCCTTTGCAAGCTTGCTTGGTTGGCCAAAAAGGGCGTATGCGTTTTTTCCTGAATATATTCAGGAAAAAAAGCATACGCCCTTTTTGGCCAAGTGCATCATTGTGGACGTTCTGCCTCTTTTCCTATGCTTTCAATGCAATTCCAGTCTACCTCCTGAAATCGGTTTCCTGCAATTCTGCCCCGCTTTCAAGTCCTCTTGGCAGCCTTACTTCAGTCTATTTTTGGACGATAGCTGTCATTTATAACTCTGCAGGTTTGTGAATTACAGTGCCCCTGAGCTCCTTTGTTCAACTCCCTTTCTTTTGAGCTGGCCGCAACACCGCAGGATGGCTTCAGGCCCTAATCTGGTTCCGGCAGGGCACGCTGAGCCTTTGGTTAATTCCTCTTCCTGGTGGGAAATGAGAGTTAAATTTGCCCGTCCAGACACCTCCAGCTAGCCTCTCATTGGTTCTCGCTATTCCTGTTCATCTTCCGCAGAAATTGCAAACTGGGCCAAACAGGAGGTTAAAGGGACTGACTCTCCACGTGGGGAGAGTGTTAGTAAAGCGTCTGGAATGTTGCACCCGAGTACCAGGGGAGGAAAACTGAGACATATTTGAACACGTCTCCCGATCACATGGTTGATCATACTCTAGGTTCCTCATGCATGTTTTAGCTGAAGGAAGAATACCTTAAACCTGTGTAGTTGAAACCCGTGGAATGGGTACCATGCAATATGACTTCAAAGGGTCTTCATTTGCTCATGGAACCTCTCCAATCCTATCACTGCTGCGTTTATGCCCCTGTACACATGCTTGATTCTCTTTCAGAGACATAGCAATCCATAGGTTTTAAGATACTTACTAGTCAGGTACATTCTTAGGCGTTTAATATGCGGTGTTGAGTCCATTTCGTTGAGCAAGGAGTAGCTCTTGTCTATTTCATATTTGACTTAAGGAACTTTATCTGTGCTCATTTCAATCTCTGGTTTTATGCAGCACCCCAACTCACCTTTACCCTTAAGCAAGCATAAGTTGGTTTTCTAAATTTGAGACCCTGTTCTGTTTTGGAATTCAGTTCCTGTGTAGCCAAGTTTACATTCCGTGTATTAGTGATATCTTATGATGTTTCTTTTTCTGTGTGACTTATTTCAGTTAGAATCATCATACCTGAATCCACTCATTGTGCTGCTAAGGGCCTGATGACATAGATTTCATTCCTGAGTGATATTGCTTTGTAAGTAAATACCACAACTTCTTTATCCATTTTTCACTTTCTGCGATGTTGAACTTGTACTGTAAACGAGGTTCTTGTAAACAGAGCCGTTCCAAACTTTGGGGTGGCTGTGTCTTTTTGATTTTAATTTCCCTAAGCTATAGGACCATAAGTGGAAGTGCCCTAGGTTCTGTTGCTTTGTTTTTTAGATGTTTCAGGAAACACCATACACTTCTCCCGAGTGGTTGTTGGCAATTTACATCCCGCCCATCAGCATAACAAGGCTCCCAGTTCTCCATGGCCTGTCCTGCCTTTCTGGATTTTACACTTTTTTCAGATGGCCCTTTTGACCGGGGGGAAGTGAGACTTCATTGTAGTGCAGATTTCCTTTGCAAGCTTGCTTGGTTGGCCAAAAAGGGCGTATGCGTTTTTTCCTGAATATATTCAGGAAAAAACGCATACGCCCTTTTTGGCCAAGTGCATCATTGTGGACGTTCTGCCTCTTTTCCTATGCTTTCAATGCAATTCCAGTCTACCTCCTGAAATCGGTTTCCTGCAATTCTGCCCCGCTTTCAAGTCCTCTTGGCAGCCTTACTTCAGTCTATTTTTGGACGATAGCTGTCATTTATAACTCTGCAGGTTTGTGAATTACAGTGCCCCTGAGCTCCTTTCTTCAACTCGCTTTCTTTTGACCTGGCCGCAACACCGCAGGAAGGCTTAAGGCCCTAATCTGGTTCCGGTACGGCACGCTGAGCCTTTGGTTATTTCCTCTTCCTGGTGGGAAATGAGAGTTAAATTTGCCCGTCCAGACACCTCCAGCTAGCCTCTCATTGGTTCTCGCTATTCCTGTTCATCTTCCGCAGAAATTGCAAACTGGGCCAAACAGGAGGTTAAAGGGACTGACTCTCCAAGTCGGGAGACTGTTAGTAAAGCGTCTGGAATGTTGCACCCGAGTACCAGGGGAGGAAAACTGACATATTTGAACACGTCTCCCGATCACATGGTTGATCATACTTGGGTTCCACATGCATGTTTTAGCTGAAGGAAGAATACCTTAAACCTGGAGAGTTGAGACCCGTGTAATGGGTACCATGCAATATGACTTCAAAGGGTCTTCATTTGCTCACCAAACCTCTCCAATCCTATCACTGCTGCGTTTATGCCCCTGTACACACGCTTGATTCTCTTTTGGAGACATAGCAATCCATAGGTTTTAAGATACTTACTAGTCAGGTACATTCTTAGGCGTTTAATATGGGGTGTTGAGTCCATTTCGTTGAGCAAGGAGTAGCTCTTGTCTATTCCATATTTGGCTTAAGCAACTTTATCTGTGCTCATTTCAATCTCTGGTTTTATGCAGCACCCCAACTCACCTTTACCCTTAAGCAAGCATAAGTTGGTTTTCTAAATTTGAGACCCTGTTCTGTTCTGTAATTCAGTTCCTGTGTAGCCAAGTTTACATTCCGTGTATTACTGATATCTTATGATGTTTCTTTTTCTGTGTGACTTACTTCAGTTAGAATCATCGTTCCTGAATCCACTCATTGTGCTGCTAAGGGCCTGATGACACAGATTTCATTGCTGAGTGATATTGCTTTGTAAGTAAATACCACAACTTCTTTATCCATTTTTCACTTTCTGCGATGTTGAACTTGTACTGTAAACGAGGTTCTTGTAAACAGAGCCTTTCCAAACTTTGGGGTGGCTGTGTCTTTTTGATTTTAATTTCCCTAAGCTATAGGACCATAAGTGGCAGTGCCCTAGGCTCTGTTGCTTTGTTTTTTAGATGTTTCAGGAAACACCATACACTTCTCCCGAGTGTCTGTTGGCAATTTACATCCCGCCCATCAGCATAACAAGGCTCCCAGTTCTCCATGGCCTGTCCTGCCTTTCTGGATTTTACACTTTTTTCAGATGGCCCTTTTGACCGGGGGGAAGTGAGACTTCATTGTAGTGCAGATTTCCTTTGCAAGCTTGCTTGGTTGGCCAAAAAGGGCGTATGCGTTTTTTCCTGAACATATTCAGGAAAAAACGCATACGCCCTTTTTGGCCAAGTGCATCATTGTGGACGTTCTGCCTCTTTTCCTATGCTTTCAATGCAATTCCAGTCTACCTCCTGAAATCGGTTTCCTGCAATTCTGCCCCGCTTTCAAGTCCTCTTGGCAGCCTTACTTCAGTCTATTTTTGGACGATAGCTGTCATTTATAACTCTGCAGGTTTGTGAATTACAGTGCCCCTGAGCTCCTTTCTTCAACTCGCTTTCTTTTGAGCTGGCCGCAACACCGCAGGATGGCTTCAGGCCCTAATCTGGTTCCGGCAGGGCACGCTGAGCCTTTGGTTAATTCCTCTTCCTGGTGGGAAATGAGAGTTAAATTTGCCCGTCCAGACACCTCCAGCTAGCCTCTCATTGGTTCTCGCTATTCCTGTTCATCTTCCGCAGAAATTGCAAACTGGGCCAAACAGGAGGTTAAAGGGACTGACTCTCCACGTGGGGAGAGTGTTAGTAAAGCGTCTGGAATGTTGCACCCGAGTACCAGGGGAGGAAAACTGAGACATATTTGAACACGTCTCCCGATCACATGGTTGATCATACTCTAGGTTCCTCATGCATGTTTTAGCTGAAGGAAGAATACCTTAAACCTGGGTAGTTGAAACCTGTGGAATGGGTACCATGCAATATGACTTCAAAGGGTCTTCATTTGCTCATGGAACCTCTCCAATCCTATCACTGCTGCGTTTATGCCCCTGTACACATGCTTGATTCTCTTTCAGAGACATAGCAATCCATAGGTTTTAAGATACTTACTAGTCAGGTACATTCTTAGGCGTTTAATATGCGGTGTTGAGTCCATTTCGTTGAGCAAGGAGTAGCTCTTGTCTATTTCATATTTGACTTAAGGAACTTTATCTGTGCTCATTTCAATCTCTGGTTTTATGCAGCACCCCAACTCACCTTTACCCTTAAGCAAGCATAAGTTGGTTTTCTAAATTTGAGACCCTGTTCTGTTTTGGAATTCAGTTCCTGTGTAGCCAAGTTTACATTCCGTGTATTAGTGATATCTTATGATGTTTCTTTTTCTGTGTGACTTATTTCAGTTAGAATCATCATACCTGAATCCACTCATTGTGCTGCTAAGGGCCTGATGACATAGATTTCATTCCTGAGTGATATTGCTTTGTAAGTAAATACCACAACTTCTTTATCCATTTTTCACTTTCTGCGATGTTGAACTTGTACTGTAAACGAGGTTCTTGTAAACAGAGCCGTTCCAAACTTTGGGGTGGCTGTGTCTTTTTGATTTTAATTTCCCTAAGCTATAGGACCATAAGTGGAAGTGCCCTAGGTTCTGTTGCTTTGTTTTTTAGATGTTTCAGGAAACACCATATACTTCTCCCGAGTGGTTGTTGGCAATTTACATCCCGCCCATCAGCATAAGAAGGCTCCCAGTTCTCCATGGCCTGTCCTGCCTTTCTGGATTTTACACTTTTTTCAGATGGCCCTTTTGACCGGGGGGAAGTGAGACTTCATTGTAGTGCAGATTTCCTTTGCAAGCTTGCTTGGTTGGCCAAAAAGGGCGTATGCGTTTTTTCCTGAATATATTCAGTAAAAAACGCATACGCCCTTTTTGGCCAAGTGCATCATTGTGGACGTTCTGCCTCTTTTCCTATGCTTTCAATGCAATTCCAGTCTACCTCCTGAAATCGGTTTCCTGCAATTCTGCCCCGCTTTCAAGTCCTCTTGGCAGCCTTACTTCAGTCTATTTTTGGACGATAGCTGTCATTTATAACTCTGCAGGTTTGTGAATTACAGTGCCCCTGAGCTCCTTTCTTCAACTCGCTTTCTTTTGACCTGGCCGCAACACCGCAGGAAGGCTTAAGGCCCTAATCTGGTTCCGGTACGGCACGCTGAGCCTTTGGTTATTTCCTCTTCCTGGTGGGAAATGAGAGTTAAATTTGCCCGTCCAGACACCTCCAGCTAGCCTCTCATTGGTTCTCGCTATTCCTGTTCATCTTCCGCAGAAATTGCAAACTGGGCCAAACAGGAGGTTAAAGGGACTGACTCTCCAAGTCGGGAGACTGTTAGTAAAGCGTCTGGAATGTTGCACCCGAGTACCAGGGGAGGAAAACTGACATATTTGAACACGTCTCCCGATCACATGGTTGATCATACTTGGGTTCCACATGCATGTTTTAGCTGAAGGAAGAATACCTTAAACCTGGAGAGTTGAGACCCGTGTAATGGGTACCATGCAATATGACTTCAAAGGGTCTTCATTTGCTCACCAAACCTCTCCAATCCTATCACTGCTGCGTTTATGCCCCTGTACACACGCTTGATTCTCTTTTGGAGACATAGCAATCCATAGGTTTTAAGATACTTACTAGTCAGGTACATTCTTAGGCGTTTAATATGGGGTGTTGAGTCCATTTCGTTGAGCAAGGAGTAGCTCTTGTCTATTCCATATTTGGCTTAAGCAACTTTATCTGTGCTCATTTCAATCTCTGGTTTTATGCAGCACCCCAACTCACCTTTACCCTTAAGCAAGCATAAGTTGGTTTTCTAAATTTGAGACACTGTTCTGTTTTGGAATTCAGTTCCTGTGTAGCCAAGTTTACATTCCGTGTATTAGTGATATCTTATGATGTTTCTTTTTCTGTGTGACTTATTTCAGTTAGAACCATCGTACCTGAATCCACTCATTGTGCTGCTAAGGGCCTGATGACACAGATTTCATTGCTGAGTGATATTGCTTTGTAAGTAAATACCACAACTTCTTTATCCATTTTTCACTTTCTGCGATGTTGAACTTGTACTGTAAACGAGGTTCTTGTAAACAGAGCCTTTCCAAACTTTGGGGTGGCTGTGTCTTTTTGATTTTAATTTCCCTAAGCTATAGGACCATAAGTGGCAGTGCCCTAGGCTCTGTTGCTTTGTTTTTTAGATGTTTCAGGAAACACCATACACTTCTCCCGAGTGTCTGTTGGCAATTTACATCCCGCCCATCAGCATAACAAGGCTCCCAGTTCTCCATGGCCTGTCCTGCCTTTCTGGATTTTACACTTTTTTCAGATGGCCCTTTTGACCGGGGGGAAGTGAGACTTCATTGTAGTGCAGATTTCCTTTGCAAGCTTGCTTGGTTGGCCAAAAAGGGCGTATGCGTTTTTTCCTGAACATATTCAGGAAAAAACGCATACGCCCTTTTTGGCCAAGTGCATCATTGTGGACGTTCTGCCTCTTTTCCTATGCTTTCAATGCAATTCCAGTCTACCTCCTGAAATCGGTTTCCTGCAATTCTGCCCCGCTTTCAAGTCCTCTTGGCAGCCTTACTTCAGTCTATTTTTGGACGATAGCTGTCATTTATAACTCTGCAGGTTTGTGAATTACAGTGCCCCTGAGCTCCTTTGTTCAACTCGCTTTCTTTTGAGCTGGCCGCAACACCGCAGGATGGCTTCAGGCCCTAATCTGGTTCCGGCAGGGCACGCTGAGCCTTTGGTTAATTCCTCTTCCTGGTGGGAAATGAGAGTTAAATTTGCCCGTCCAGACACCTCCAGCTCGCCTCTCATTGGTTCTCGCTATTCCTGTTCATCTTCCGCAGAAATTGCAAACTGGGCCAAACAGGAGGTTAAAGGGACTGACTCTCCACGTGGGGAGAGTGTTAGTAAAGCGTCTGGAATGTTGCACCCGAGTACCAGGGGAGGAAAACTGAGACATATTTGAACACGTCTCCCGATCACATGGTTGATCATACTCTAGGTTCCTCATGCATGTTTTAGCTGAAGGAAGAATACCTTAAACCTGGGTAGTTGAAACCCGTGGAATGGGTACCATGCAATATGACTTCAAAGGGTCTTCATTTGCTCATGGAACCTCTCCAATCCTATCACTGCTGCGTTTATGCCCCTGTACACATGCTTGATTCTCTTTCAGAGACATAGCAATCCATAGGTTTTAAGATACTTACTAGTCAGGTACATTCTTAGGCGTTTAATATGCGGTGTTGAGTCCATTTCGTTGAGCAAGGAGTAGCTCTTGTCTATTTCATATTTGACTTAAGGAACTTTATCTGTGCTCATTTCAATCTCTGGTTTTATGCAGCACCCCAACTCACCTTTCCCCTTAAGCAAGCATATGTTGGTTTTCTAAATTTGAGACCCTGTTCTGTTTTGGAATTCAGTTCCTGTGTAGCCAAGTTTACATTCCGTGTATTAGTGATATCTTATGATGTTTCTTTTTCTGTGTGACTTATTTCAGTTAGAATCATCATACCTGAATCCACTCATTGTGCTGCTAAGGGCCTGATGACATAGATTTCATTCCTGAGTGATATTGCTTTGTAAGTAAATACCACAACTTCTTTATCCATTTTTCACTTTCTGCGATGTTGAACTTGTACTGTAAACGAGGTTCTTGTAAACAGAGCCGTTCCAAACTTTGGGGTGGCTGTGTCTTTTTGATTTTAATTTCCCTAAGCTATAGGACCATAAGTGGAAGTGCCCTAGGTTCTGTTGCTTTGTTTTTTAGATGTTTCAGGAAACACCATATACTTCTCCCGAGTGGTTGTTGGCAATTTACATCCCGCCCATCAGCATAACAAGGCTCCCAGTTCTCCATGGTCTGTCCTGCCTTTCTGGATTTTACACTTTTTTCAGATGGCCCTTTTGACCGGGGGGAAGTGAGACTTCATTGTAGTGCAGATTTCCTTTGCAAGCTTGCTTGGTTGGCCAAAAAGGGCGTATGCGTTTTTTCCTGAATATATTCAGGAAAAAACGCATACGCCCTTTTTGGCCAAGTGCATCATTGTGGACGTTCTGCCTCTTTTCCTATGCTTTCAATGCAATTCCAGTCTACCTCCTGAAATCGGTTTCCTGCAATTCTGCCCCGCTTTCAAGTCCTCTTGGCAGCCTTACTTCAGTCTATTTTTGGACGATAGCTGTCATTTATAACTCTGCAGGTTTGTGAATTACAGTGCCCCTGAGCTCCTTTCTTCAACTCGCTTTCTTTTGACCTGGCCGCAACACCGCAGGAAGGCTTAAGGCCCTAATCTGGTTCCGGTACGGCACGCTGAGCCTTTGGTTATTTCCTCTTCCTGGTGGGAAATGAGAGTTAAATTTGCCCGTCCAGACACCTCCAGCTAGCCTCTCATTGGTTCTCGCTATTCCTGTTCATCTTCCGCAGAAATTGCAAACTGGGCCAAACAGGAGGTTAAAGGGACTGACTCTCCAAGTCGGGAGACTGTTAGTAAAGCGTCTGGAATGTTGCACCCGAGTACCAGGGGAGGAAAACTGACATATTTGAACACGTCTCCCGATCACATGGTTGATCATACTTGGGTTCCACATGCATGTTTTAGCTGAAGGAAGAATACCTTAAACCTGGAGAGTTGAGACCCGTGTAATGGGTACCATGCAATATGACTTCAAAGGGTCTTCATTTGCTCACCAAACCTCTCCAATCCTATCACTGCTGCGTTTATGCCCCTGTACACACGCTTGATTCTCTTTTGGAGACATAGCAATCCATAGGTTTTAAGATACTTACTAGTCAGGTACATTCTTAGGCGTTTAATATGGGGTGTTGAGTCCATTTCGTTGAGCAAGGAGTAGCTCTTGTCTATTCCATATTTGGCTTAAGCAACTTTATCTGTGCTCATTTCAATCTCTGGTTTTATGCAGCACCCCAACTCACCTTTACCCTTAAGCAAGCATAAGTTGGTTTTCTAAATTTGAGACACTGTTCTGTTTTCGAATTCAGTTCCTGTGTAGCCAAGTTTACATTCCGTGTATTAGTGATATCTTATGATGTTTCTTTTTCTGTGTGACTTATTTCAGTTAGAATCATCGTACCTGAATCCACTCATTGTGCTGCTAAGGGCCTGATGACACAGATTTCATTGCTGAGTGATATTGCTTTGTAAGTAAATACCACAACTTCTTTATCCATTTTTCACTTTCTGCGATGTTGAACTTGTACTGTAAACGAGGTTCTTGTAAACAGAGGCGTCCCAAACTTTGGGGTGGCTGTGTCTTTTTTATTTTAATTTCCCTAAGCTATAGGACCATAAGTGGAAGTGCCGTAGGTTCTGTTGCTTTGTTTTTTACATGTTTCAGAAAACACCATACACTTCTCCCGAGTGTCTGTTGGCAATTTACATCCCGCCCATCAGCATAACAAGGCTCCCAGTTCTCCATGGCCTGTCCTGCCTTTCTGGATTTTACACTTTTTTCAGATGGCCCTTTTGACCGGGGGGAAGTGAGACTTCATTGTAGTGCAGATTTCCTTTGCAAGCTTGCTTGGTTGGCCAAAAAGGGCGTATGCGTTTTTTCCTGCATATATTCAGGAAAAAACGCATACGCCCTTTTTGGCCAAGTGCATCATTGTGGACGTTCTGCCTCTTTTCCTATGCTTTCAATGCAATTCCAGTCTACCTCCTGAAATCGGTTTCCTGCAATTCTGCCCCGCTTTCAAGTCCTCTTGGCAGCCTTACTTCAGTCTATTTTTGGACGATAGCTGTCATTTATAACTCTGCAGGTTTGTGAATTACAGTGCCCCTGAGCTCCTTTCTTCAACTCGCTTTCTTGTGACCTGGCCGCAACACCGCAGGATGGCTTCAGGCCCTAATCTGGTTCCGGCCCGGCATGCTGAGCCTTTGGTTAATTCCTCTTCCTCGTGGGAAATGAGAGTTAAATTTGCCCGTCCAGACACCTCCAGCTAGCCTCTCATTGGTTCTCGCTATTCCTGTTCATCTTCCGCAGAAATTGCAAACTGGGCCAAACAGGAGGTTAAAGGGACTGACTCTCCAAGTGGGGAGAGTGTTAGTAAGGCGTCTGGAATGTTGCACCCGAGTACCAGGGGAGGAAAACTGAGACATATTTGAACACGTCTCCCGATCACATGGTTGATCATACTCTAGGTTCCACATGCATGTTTTAGCTGAAGGAAGAATACCTTAAACCTGGAGAGTTGAGACCCGTGTAATGCGTACCATGCAATATGACTTCAAAGGGTCTTCATTTGCTCACCGAACCTCTCCAATCCTATCACTGCTGCGTTTATGCCCCTGTACACATGCTTGATTCTCTTTTGGAGACATAGCAATCCATAGGTTTTCCGATACTTACTAGTCAGGTACATTCTTAGGCGTTTAATATGCGGTGTTGAGTCCATTTCGTTGAGCAAGGAGTAGCTCTTGTCTATTCCATATTTGACTTAAGGAACTTTATCTGTGCTCATTTCAATCTCTGGTTTTATGCAGCACCCCAACTCACCTTTCCCCTTAAGAGAGCATAAGTTGGTTTTCTAAATTTGAGACCCTGTTCTGTTCTGTAATTCAGTTCCTGTGTAGCCAAGTTTACATTCCGTGTATTACTGATATCTTATGAAGTTTCTTTTCTGTGTGACTTATTTCAGTTAGAATCATCATACCTGAATCCACTCATTGTGCTGCTACGGGCCTGATGACACAGATTTCATTGCTGAGTGATACTGCATTGTACGTAAGTACCACAAGTTCTTTATCCATTTTTCACTTTCTGTGATATTGAACTTGTACGGTAAACGAGGTTCTTGTAAACGGAGGCGTCCCAAACTTTGTGGTGGCTGTGTCTTTTAGATTTTAATTTCCCTAAGCTATAGGACCATAAGTGGAAGTGCCCTAGGCTCTGTTGCTTTGTTTTTTAGACGTTTCAGGAAACACCATACACTTCTCCCGAGTGGTTGTTGGCAATTTACATCCCGCCCATCAGCATAACAAGGCTCCCAGTTCTCCATGGCCTGTCCTGCCTTTCTGGATTTTACACTTTTTTCAGATGGCCCTTTTGACCGGGGGGAAGTGAGACTTCATTGTAGTGCAGATTTCCTTTGCAAGCTTGCTTGGTTGGCCAAAAAGGGCGTATGCGTTTTTTCCTGCATATATTCAGGAAAAAACGCATACGCCCTTTTTGGCCAAGTGCATCATTGTGGACGTTCTGCCTCTTTTCCTATGCTTTCAATGCAATTCCAGTCTACCTCCTGAAATCGGTTTCCTGCAATTCTGCCCCGCTTTCAAGTCCTCTTGGCAGCCTTACTTCAGTCTATTTTTGGACGATAGCTGTCATTTATAACTCTGCAGGTTTGTGAATTACAGTGCCCCTGAGCTCCTTTCTTCAACTCGCTTTCTTGTGACCTGGCCGCAACACCGCAGGATGGCTTCAGGCCCTAATCTGGTTCCGGCCCGGCATGCTGAGCCTTTGGTTAATTCCTCTTCCTGGTGGGAAATGAGAGTTAAATTTGCCCGTCCAGACACCTCCAGCTAGTCTCTCATTGGTTCTCGCTATTCCTGTTCATCTTCCGCAGAAATTGCAAACTGGGCCAAACAGGAGGTTAAAGGGACTGACTCTCCAAAGGGGGAGAGTGTTAGTAAGGCGTCTGGAATGTTGCACCCGAGTACCAGGGGAGGAAAACTGAGACATATTTGAACACGTCTCCCGATCACATGGTTGATCATACTCTAGGTTCCACATGCATGTTTTAGCTGAAGGAAGAATACCTTAAACCTGGAGAGTTGAGACCCGTGTAATGCGTACCATGCAATATGACTTCAAAGGGTCTTCATTTGCTCACCGAACCTCTCCAATCCTATCACTGCTGCGTTTATGCCCCTGTACACATGCTTGATTCTCTTTTGGAGACATAGCAATCCATAGGTTTTCCGATACTTACTAGTCAGGTACATTCTTAGGCGTTTAATATGCGGTGTTGAGTCCATTTCGTTGAGCAAGGAGTAGCTCTTGTCTATTCCATATTTGACTTAAGGAACTTTATCTGTGCTTATTTCAATCTCTGGTTTTATGCAGCACCCCAACTCACCTTTCCCCTTAAGAGAGCATAAGTTGGTTTTCTAAATTTGAGACCCTGTTCTGTTCTGTAATTCAGTTCCTGTGTAGCCAAGTTTACATTCCGTGTATTACTGATATCTTATGAAGTTTCTTTTCTGTGTGACTTATTTCAGTTAGAATCATCATACCTGAATCCACTCATTGTGCTGCTATGGGCCTGATGACACAGATTTCATTGCTGAGTGATACTGCATTGTACGTAAGTACCACAAGTTCTTTATCCATTTTTCACTTTCTGTGATATTGAACTTGTACAGTAAACGAGGTTCTTGTAAACGGAGGCGTCCCAAACTTTGGGGTGGCTGTGTCTTTTAGATTTTAATTTCCCTAAGCTATAGGACCATAAGTGGAAGTGCCCTAGGCTCTGTTGCTTTGTTTTTTAGACGTTTCAGGAAACACCATACACTTCTCCCGAGTGGTTGTTGGCAATTTACATCCCGCCCATCAGCATAACAAGGCTCCCAGTTCTCCATGGCCTGTCCTGCCTTTCTGGATTTTACACTTTTTTCAGATGGCCCTTTTGACCGGGGGGAAGTGAGACTTCATTGTAGTGCAGATTTCCTTTGCAAGCTTGCTTGGTTGGCCAAAAAGGGCGTATGCGTTTTTTCCTGAATATATTCAGGAAAAAACGCATACGCCCTTTTTGGCCAAGTGCATCATTGTGGACGTTCTGCCTCTTTTCCTATGCTTTCAATGCAATTCCAGTCTACCTCCTGAAATCGGTTTCCTGCAATTCTGCCCCGCTTTCAAGTCCTCTTGGCAGCCTTACTTCAGTCTATTTTTGGACGATAGCTGTCATTTATAACTCTGCAGGTTTGTGAATTACAGTGCCCCTGAGCTCCTTTCTTCAACTCGCTTTCTTGTGACCTGGCCGCAACACCGCAGGATGTCTTCAGGCCCTAATCTGGTTCCGGTACGGCACGCTGAGCCTTTGGTTATTTCCTCTTCCTGGTGGGAAATGAGAGTTAAATTTGCCCGTCCAGACACCTCCAGCTAGCCTCTCATTGGTTCTCGCTATTCCTGTTCATCTTCCGCAGAAATTGCAAACTGGGCCAAACAGGAGGTTAAAGGCGCTGACTCTCCAAGTGGGGAGAGTGTTAGTAAAGCGTCTGGAATGTTGCACCCGAGTACCAGGGGAGGAAAACTGAGACATATTTGAACACGTCTCCCGATCACATGGTTGATCATACTCTAGGTTCCACATGCATGTTTTAGCTGAAGGAAGAATACCTTAAACCTGGAGAGTTGAGACCCGTGTAATGCGTACCATGCAATATGACTTCAAAGGGTCTTCATTTGCTCACCGAACCTCTCCAATCCTATCACTGCTGCGTTTATGCCCCTGTACACACGCTTGATTCTCTGTTGGAGACATAGCAATCCATAGGTTTTAAGATACTTACTAGTCAGGTACATTCTTAGGCGTTTAATATGGGGTGTTGAGTCCATTTCGTTGAGCAAGGTGTAGCTCTTGTCTATTCCATATTTGGCTTAAGGAACTTTATCTGTGCTCATTTCAATCTCTGGTTTTATGCAGCACCCCAACTCACCTTTACCCTTAAGCAAGCATAAGTTGGTTTTCTAAATTTGAGACACTGTTCTGTTTTGGAATTCAGTTCCTGTGTAGCCAAGTTTACATTCCGTGTATTACTGATATCTTATGATGTTTCTTTTTCTGTGTGACTTATTTCAGTTAGAATCATCGTACCTGAATCCACTCATTGTGCTGCTAAGGGCCTGATGACACAGATTTCATTGCTGAGTGATATTGCTTTGTAAGTAAATACCACAACTTCTTTATCCATTTTTCACTTTCTGCGATGTTGAACTTGTACTGTAAACGAGGTTCTTGTAAACAGATCCGTTCCAAACTTTGGGGTGGCTGTGTCTTTTTTATTTTAATTTCCCTAAGCTATAGGACCATAAGTTGAAGTGCCCTAGGTTCTGTTGCTTTGTTTTTTACATGTTTCAGGAAACACCATACACTTCTCCCGAGTGGTTGTTGGCAATTTACATCCCGCCCATCACCATAACAAGGCTCCCAGTTCTCCATGGCCTGTCTTGTCTTTCTGGATTTTACACTTTTTTCAGATGACCCTTTTGACCGGGGGGAAGTGAGACTTCATTGTAGTGCAGATTTCCTTTGCAAGCTTGCTTGGTTGGCCAAAAAGGGCGTATGCGTTTTTTCCTGAATATATTCAGGAAAAAACGCATACGCCCTTTTTGGCCAAGTGCATCATTGTGGACGTTCTGCCTCTTTTCCTATGCTTTCAATGCAATTCCAGTCTACCTCCTGAAATCGGTTTCCTGCAATTCTGCCCCGCTTTCAAGTCCTCTTGGCAGCCTTACTTCAGTCTATTTTTGGACGATAGCTGTCATTTATAACTCTGCAGGTTTGTGAATTACAGTGCCCCTGAGCTCCTTTCTTCAACTCGCTTTCTTGTGACCTGGCCGCAACACCGCAGGATGGCTTCAGGCCCTAATCTGGTTCCGGCCCGGCATGCTGAGCCTTTGGTTAATTCCTCTTCCTCGTGGGAAATGAGAGTTAAATTTGCCCGTCCAGACACCTCCAGCTAGCCTCTCATTGGTTCTCGCTATTCCTGTTCATCTTCCGCAGAAATTGCAAACTGGGCCAAACAGGAGGTTAAAGGGACTGACTCTCCAAGTCGGGAGAGTGTTAGTAAAGCGTCTGGAATGTTGCACCCGAGTACCAGGGGAGGAAAACTGAGACATATTTGAACACGTCTCCCGATCACATGGTTGATCATACTCTAGGTTCCACATGCATGTTTTAGCTGAAGGAAGAATACCTTAAACCTGGAGAGTTGAGACCCGTGTAATGCGTACCATGCAATATGACTTCAAAGGGTCTTCATTTGCTCACCGAACCTCTCCAATCCTATCACTGCTGCGTTTATGCCCCTGTACACATGCTTCATTCTCTTTTGGAGACATAGCAATCCATAGGTTTTCCGATAGTTACTAGTCAGGTACATTCTTAGGCGTTTAATATGCGGTGTTGAGTCCATTTCGTTGAGCAAGGAGTAGCTCTTGTCTATTCCATATTTGACTTAAGGAACTTTATCTGTGCTCATTTCAATCTCTGGTTTTATGCAGCACCCCAACTCACCTTTACCCTTAAGCAAGCATAAGTTGGTTTTCTAAATTTGAGACCCTGTTCTGTTCTGTAATTCAGTTCCTGTGTAGCCAAGTTTACATTCCGTGTATTACTGATATCTTATGAAGTTTCTTTTCTGTGTGACTTATTTCAGTTAGAATCATCATACCTGAATCCACTCATTGTGCTGCTACGGGCCTGATGACACAGATTTCATTGCTGAGTGATACTGCATTGTACGTAAGTACCACAAGTTCTTTATCCATTTTTCACTTTCTGTGATATTGAACTTGTACGGTAAACGAGGTTCTTGTAAACGGAGGCGTCCCAAACTTTGGGGTGGCTGTGTCTTTTAGATTTTAATTTCCCTAAGCTATAGGACCATAAGTGGAAGTGCCCTAGGCTCTGTTGCTTTGTTTTTTAGACGTTTCAGGAAACACCATACACTTCTCCCGAGTGGTTGTTGGCAATTTTCATCCCGCCCATCAGCATAACAAGGCTCCCAGTTCTCCATGGCCTGTCCTGCCTTTCTGGATTTTACACTTTTTTCAGATGGCCCTTTTGACCGGGGGGAAGTGAGACTTCATTGTAGTGCAGATTTCCTTTGCAAGCTGGCTTGGTTGGCCAAAAAGGGCGTATGCGTTTTTTCCTGAATATATTCAGGAAAAAACGCATACGCCCTTTTTGGCCAAGTGCATCATTGTGGACGTTCTGCCTCTTTTCCTATGCTTTCAATGCAATTCCAGTCTACCTCCTGAAATCGGTTTCCTGCAATTCTGCCCCGCTTTCAAGTCCTCTTGGCAGCCTTACTTCAGTCTATTTTTGGACGATAGCTGTCATTTATAACTCTGCAGGTTTGTGAATTACAGTGCCCCTGAGCTCCTTTCTTCAACTCGCTTTCTTGTGACCTGGCCGCAACACCGCAGGATGTCTTCAGGCCCTAATCTGGTTCCGGTACGGCACGCTGAGCCTTTGGTTATTTCCTCTTCCTGGTGGGAAATGAGAGTTTAATTTGCCCGTCCAGACACCTCCAGCTAGCCTCTCATTGGTTCTCACTATTCCTGTTCATCTTCCGCAGAAATTGCAAACTGGGCCAAACAGGAGGTTAAAGGCGCTGACTCTCCAAGTGGGGAGAGTGTTAGTAAAGCGTCTGGAATGTTGCACCCGAGTACCAGGGGAGGAAAACTGAGACATATTTGAACACGTCTCCCGATCACATGGTTGATCATACTCTAGGTTCCACATGCATGTTTTAGCTGAAGGAAGAATACCTTAAACCTGGAGAGTTGAGACCCGTGTAATGCGTACCATGCAATATGACTTCAAAGGGTCTTCATTTGCTCACCGAACCTCTCCAATCCTATCACTGCTGCGTTTATGCCCCTGTACACATGCTTGATTCTCTTTTGGAGACATAGCAATCCATAGGTTTTCCGATACTTACTAGTCAGGTACATTCTTAGGCGTTTAATATGCGGTGTTGAGTCCATTTCGTTGAGCAAGGAGTAGCTCTTGTCTATTCCATATTTGACTTAAGGAACTTTATCTGTGCTTATTTCAATCTCTGGTTTTATGCAGCACCCCAACTCACCTTTCCCCTTAAGAGAGCATAAGTTGGTTTTCTAAATTTGAGACCCTGTTCTGTTCTGTAATTCAGTTCCTGTGTAGCCAAGTTTACATTCCGTGTATTACTGATATCTTATGAAGTTTCTTTTCTGTGTGACTTATTTCAGTTAGAATCATCATACCTGAATCCACTCATTGTGCTGCTATGGGCCTGATGACACAGATTTCATTGCTGAGTGATACTGCATTGTACGTAAGTACCACAAGTTCTTTATCCATTTTTCACTTTCTGTGATATTGAACTTGTACAGTAAACGAGGTTCTTGTAAACGGAGGCGTCCCAAACTTTGGGGTGGCTGTGTCTTTTAGATTTTAATTTCCCTAAGCTATAGGACCATAAGTGGAAGTGCCCTAGGCTCTGTTGCTTTGTTTTTTAGACGTTTCAGGAAACACCATACACTTCTCCCGAGTGGTTGTTGGCAATTTACATCCCGCCCATCAGCATAACAAGGCTCCCAGTTCTCCATGGCCTGTCCTGCCTTTCTGGATTTTACACTTTTTTCAGATGGCCCTTTTGACCGGGGGGAAGTGAGACTTCATTGTAGTGCAGATTTCCTTTGCAAGCTTGCTTGGTTGGCCAAAAAGGGCGTATGCGTTTTTTCCTGAATATATTCAGGAAAAAACGCATACGCCCTTTTTGGCCAAGTGCATCATTGTGGACGTTCTGCCTCTTTTCCTATGCTTTCAATGCAATTCCAGTCTACCTCCTGAAATCGGTTTCCTGCAATTCTGCCCCGCTTTCAAGTCCTCTTGGCAGCCTTACTTCAGTCTATTTTTGGACGATAGCTGTCATTTATAACTCTGCAGGTTTGTGAATTACAGTGCCCCTGAGCTCCTTTCTTCAACTCGCTTTCTTGTGACCTGGCCGCAACACCGCAGGATGTCTTCAGGCCCTAATCTGGTTCCGGTACGGCACGCTGAGCCTTTGGTTATTTCCTCTTCCTGGTGGGAAATGAGAGTTAAATTTGCCCGTCCAGACACCTCCAGCTAGCCTCTCATTGGTTCTCGCTATTCCTGTTCATCTTCCGCAGAAATTGCAAACTGGGCCAAACAGGAGGTTAAAGGCGCTGACTCTCCAAGTGGGGAGAGTGTTAGTAAAGCGTCTGGAATGTTGCACCCGAGTACCAGGGGAGGAAAACTGAGACATATTTGAACACGTCTCCCGATCACATGGTTGATCATACTCTAGGTTCCACATGCATGTTTTAGCTGAAGGAAGAATACCTTAAACCTGGAGAGTTGAGACCCGTGTAATGCGTACCATGCAATATGACTTCAAAGGGTCTTCATTTGCTCACCGAACCTCTCCAATCCTATCACTGCTGCGTTTATGCCCCTGTACACACGCTTGATTCTCTGTTGGAGACATAGCAATCCATAGGTTTTAAGATACTTACTAGTCAGGTACATTCTTAGGCGTTTAATATGGGGTGTTGAGTCCATTTCGTTGAGCAAGGTGTAGCTCTTGTCTATTCCATATTTGGCTTAAGGAACTTTATCTGTGCTCATTTCAATCTCTGGTTTTATGCAGCACCCCAACTCACCTTTACCCTTAAGCAAGCATAAGTTGGTTTTCTAAATTTGAGACACTGTTCTGTTTTGGAATTCAGTTCCTGTGTAGCCAAGTTTACATTCCGTGTATTACTGATATCTTATGATGTTTCTTTTTCTGTGTGACTTATTTCAGTTAGAATCATCGTACCTGAATCCACTCATTGTGCTGCTAAGGGCCTGATGACACAGATTTCATTGCTGAGTGATATTGCTTTGTAAGTAAATACCACAACTTCTTTATCCATTTTTCACTTTCTGCGATGTTGAACTTGTACTGTAAACGAGGTTCTTGTAAACAGATCCGTTCCAAACTTTGGGGTGGCTGTGTCTTTTTTATTTTAATTTCCCTAAGCTATAGGACCATAAGTTGAAGTGCCCTAGGTTCTGTTGCTTTGTTTTTTACATGTTTCAGGAAACACCATACACTTCTCCCGAGTGGTTGTTGGCAATTTACATCCCGCCCATCACCATAACAAGGCTCCCAGTTCTCCATGGCCTGTCTTGTCTTTCTGGATTTTACACTTTTTTCAGATGACCCTTTTGACCGGGGGGAAGTGAGACTTCATTGTAGTGCAGATTTCCTTTGCAAGCTTGCTTGGTTGGCCAAAAAGGGCGTATGCGTTTTTTCCTGAATATATTCAGGAAAAAACGCATACGCCCTTTTTGGCCAAGTGCATCATTGTGGACGTTCTGCCTCTTTTCCTATGCTTTCAATGCAATTCCAGTCTACCTCCTGAAATCGGTTTCCTGCAATTCTGCCCCGCTTTCAAGTCCTCTTGGCAGCCTTACTTCAGTCTATTTTTGGACGATAGCTGTCATTTATAACTCTGCAGGTTTGTGAATTACAGTGCCCCTGAGCTCCTTTCTTCAACTCGCTTTCTTGTGACCTGGCCGCAACACCGCAGGATGGCTTCAGGCCCTAATCTGGTTCCGGCCCGGCATGCTGAGCCTTTGGTTAATTCCTCTTCCTCGTGGGAAATGAGAGTTAAATTTGCCCGTCCAGACACCTCCAGCTAGCCTCTCATTGGTTCTCGCTATTCCTGTTCATCTTCCGCAGAAATTGCAAACTGGGCCAAACAGGAGGTTAAAGGGACTGACTCTCCAAGTCGGGAGAGTGTTAGTAAAGCGTCTGGAATGTTGCACCCGAGTACCAGGGGAGGAAAACTGAGACATATTTGAACACGTCTCCCGATCACATGGTTGATCATACTCTAGGTTCCACATGCATGTTTTAGCTGAAGGAAGAATACCTTAAACCTGGAGAGTTGAGACCCGTGTAATGCGTACCATGCAATATGACTTCAAAGGGTCTTCATTTGCTCACCGAACCTCTCCAATCCTATCACTGCTGCGTTTATGCCCCTGTACACATGCTTCATTCTCTTTTGGAGACATAGCAATCCATAGGTTTTCCGATAGTTACTAGTCAGGTACATTCTTAGGCGTTTAATATGCGGTGTTGAGTCCATTTCGTTGAGCAAGGAGTAGCTCTTGTCTATTCCATATTTGACTTAAGGAACTTTATCTGTGCTCATTTCAATCTCTGGTTTTATGCAGCACCCCAACTCACCTTTACCCTTAAGCAAGCATAAGTTGGTTTTCTAAATTTGAGACCCTGTTCTGTTCTGTAATTCAGTTCCTGTGTAGCCAAGTTTACATTCCGTGTATTACTGATATCTTATGAAGTTTCTTTTCTGTGTGACTTATTTCAGTTAGAATCATCATACCTGAATCCACTCATTGTGCTGCTACGGGCCTGATGACACAGATTTCATTGCTGAGTGATACTGCATTGTACGTAAGTACCACAAGTTCTTTATCCATTTTTCACTTTCTGTGATATTGAACTTGTACGGTAAACGAGGTTCTTGTAAACGGAGGCGTCCCAAACTTTGGGGTGGCTGTGTCTTTTAGATTTTAATTTCCCTAAGCTATAGGACCATAAGTGGAAGTGCCCTAGGCTCTGTTGCTTTGTTTTTTAGACGTTTCAGGAAACACCATACACTTCTCCCGAGTGGTTGTTGGCAATTTACATCCCGCCCATCAGCATAACAAGGCTCCCAGTTCTCCATGGCCTGTCCTGCCTTTCTGGATTTTACACTTTTTTCAGATGGCCCTTTTGACCGGGGGGAAGTGAGACTTCATTGTAGTGCAGATTTCCTTTGCAAGCTGGCTTGGTTGGCCAAAAAGGGCGTATGCGTTTTTTCCTGAATATATTCAGGAAAAAACGCATACGCCCTTTTTGGCCAAGTGCATCATTGTGGACGTTCTGCCTCTTTTCCTATGCTTTCAATGCAATTCCAGTCTACCTCCTGAAATCGGTTTCCTGCAATTCTGCCCCGCTTTCAAGTCCTCTTGGCAGCCTTACTTCAGTCTATTTTTGGACGATAGCTGTCATTTATAACTCTGCAGGTTTGTGAATTACAGTGCCCCTGAGCTCCTTTCTTCAACTCGCTTTCTTGTGACCTGGCCGCAACACCGCAGGATGTCTTCAGGCCCTAATCTGGTTCCGGTACGGCACGCTGAGCCTTTGGTTATTTCCTCTTCCTGGTGGGAAATGAGAGTTTAATTTGCCCGTCCAGACACCTCCAGCTAGCCTCTCATTGGTTCTCACTATTCCTGTTCATCTTCCGCAGAAATTGCAAACTGGGCCAAACAGGAGGTTAAAGGCGCTGACTCTCCAAGTGGGGAGAGTGTTAGTAAAGCGTCTGGAATGTTGCACCCGAGTACCAGGGGAGGAAAACTGAGACATATTTGAACACGTCTCCCGATCACATGGTTGATCATACTCTAGGTTCCACATGCATGTTTTAGCTGAAGGAAGAATACCTTAAACCTGGAGAGTTGAGACCCGTGTAATGCGTACCATGCAATATGACTTCAAAGGGTCTTCATTTGCTCACCGAACCTCTCCAATCCTATCACTGCTGCGTTTATGCCCCTGTACACATGCTTGATTCTCTTTTGGAGACATAGCAATCCATAGGTTTTCCGATACTTACTAGTCAGGTACATTCTTAGGCGTTTAATATGCGGTGTTGAGTCCATTTCGTTGAGCAAGGAGTAGCTCTTGTCTATTCCATATTTGACTTAAGGAACTTTATCTGTGCTCATTTCAATCTCTGGTTTTATGCAGCACCCCAACTCACCTTTCCCCTTAAGCAAGCATAAGTTGGTTTTCTAAATTTGAGACACTGTTCTGTTTTGGAATTCAGTTCCTGTGTAGCCAAGTTTACATTCCGTGTATTAGTGATACCTTATGATGTTTCTTTTTCTGTGTGACTTATTTCAGTTAGAATCATCGTACCTGAATCCACTCATTGTGCTGCTAAGGGCCTGATGACACAGATTTCATTGCTGAGTGATATTGCTTTGTAAGTAAATACCACAACTTCTTTATCCATTTTTCACTTTCTGCGATGTTGAACTTGTACTGTAAACGAGGTTCTTGTAAACAGAGCCGTTCCAAACTTTGGGGTGGCTGTGTCTTTTTGATTTTAATTTCCCTAAGCTATAGGACCATAAGTGGCAGTGCCCTAGGCTCTGTTGCTTTGTTTTTTAGATGTTTCAGGAAACACCATACACTTCTCCCCAGTGTCTGTTGGCAATTTACATCCCGCCCATCAGCATAACAAGGCTCCCAGTTCTCCATGGCCTGTCCTGCCTTTCTGGATTTTACACTTTTTTCAGATGGCCCTTTTGACCGGGGGGAAGTGAGACTTCATTGTAGTGCAGATTTCCTTTGCAAGCTTGCTTGGTTGGCCAAAAAGGGCGTATGCGTTTTTTCCTGAATATATTCAGGAAAAAACGCATACGCCCTTTTTGGCCAAGTGCATCATTGTGGACGTTCTGCCTCTTTTCCTATGCTTTCAATGCAATTCCAGTCTACCTCCTGAAATCGGTTTCCTGCAATTCTGCCCCGCTTTCAAGTCCTCTTGGCAGCCTTACTTCAGTCTATTTTTGGACGATAGCTGTCATTTATAAGTCTGCAGGTTTGTGAATTACAGTGCCCCTGAGCTCCTTTCTTCAACTCGCTTTCTTGTGACCTGGCCGCAACACCGCAGGATGGCTTCAGGCCCTAATCTGGTTCCGGCACGGCATGCTGAGCCTTTGGTTAATTCCTCTTCCTGGTGGGAAATGAGAGTTAAATTTGCCCGTCCAGACACCTCCAGCTAGTCTCTCATTGGTTCTCGCTATTCCTGTTCATCTTCCGCAGAAATTGCAAACTGGGCCAAACAGGAGGTTAAAGGCGCTGACTCTCCAAGTGGGGAGAGTGTTAGTAAAGCGTCTGGAATGTTGCACCCGAGTACCAGGGGAGGAAAACTGAGACATATTTGAACACGTCTCCCGTTCACATGGTTGATCATACTTGGGTTCCACATGCATGTTTTAGCTGAAGGAAGAATACCTTAAACCTGGGTATTTGAAACCCGTGGAATGGGTACCATGCAATATGCCTTCAAAGGGTCTTCATTTGCTCACCGAACATCTCCAATCCTATCACTGCTGCGTTTATGCCCCTGTACACATGCTTGATTCTCTTTCAGAGACATAGCAATCCATAGGTTTTCCGATACTTACTAGTCAGGTACATTCTTAGGCGTTTAATATGCGGTGTTGAGTCCATTTCGTTGAGCAAGGAGTAGCTCTTGTCTATTCCATATTTGGCTTAAGGAACTTTATCTGTGCTCATTTCAATCTCTCGTTTTATGCAGCACCCCAACTCACCTTTCCCCTTAAGCAAGCATAAGTTGGTTTTCTAAATTTGAGACCCTGTTCTGTTCTGTAATTCAGTTCCTGTGTAGCCAAGTTTACATTCCGTGTATTACTGATATCTTATGATGTTTCTTTTTCTGTGTGACTTATTTCAGTTAGAATCATCATACCTGAATCCACTCATTGTGCTGCTAAGGGCCTGATGACACAGATTTCATTGCTGAGTGATATTGCTTTGTAAGTAAATACCACAAGTTCTTTATCCATTTTTCAATTTCTGCGATGTTGAACTTGTACTGTAAACGAGGTTCTTGTAAACAGAGCCGTTCCAAACTTTGGGGTGGCTGTGTCTTTTTGATTTTAATTTCCCTAAGCTATATGACCATAAGTGGCAGTGCCCTAGGTTCTGTTGCTTTGTTTTTTAGATGTTTCAGGAAACACCATACACTTCTCCCTAGTGTCTGTTGACAATTTACATCCCGCCCATCAGCATAACAAGGCTCCCAGTTCTCCATGGCCTGTCCTGCCTTTCTGGATTTTACACTTTTTTCAGATGGCCCTTTTGACCGGGGGGAAGTGAGACTTCATTGTAGTGCAGATTTCATTTGCAAGCTTGCTTGGTTGGCCAAAAAGGGCGTATGCGTTTTTTCCTGAATATATTCAGGAAAAAACGCATACGCCCTTTTTGGCCAAGTGCATCATTGTGGACGTTCTGCCTCTTTTCCTATGCTTTCAATGCAATTCCAGTCTACCTCCTGAAATCGGTTTCCTGCAATTCTGCCCCGCTTTCAAGTCCTCTTGGCAGCCTTACTTCAGTCTATTTTTGGACGATAGCTGTCATTTATAACTCTGCAGGTTTGTGAATTACAGTGCCCCTGAGCTCCTTTCTTCAACTCGCTTTCTTTTGAGCTGGCCGCAACACCGCAGGATGGCTTCAGGCCCTAATCTGTTTCCGGTACGGCACGCTGAGCCTTTGGTTATTTCCTCTTCCTGGTGGGAAATGAGAGTTTAATTTGCCCGTCCAGACACCTCCAGCTAGTCTCTCATTGGTTCTCGCTATTCCTGTTCATCTTCCGCAGAAATTGCAAACTGGGCCAAACAGGAGGTTAAAGGGACTGACTCTCCAAGTCGGGAGAGTGTTAGTAAAGCGTCTGGAATGTTGCACCCGAGTACCAGGGGAGGAAAACTGAGACATATTTGAACACGTCTCCCGATCACATGGTTGATCATACTCTAGGTTCCACATGCATGTTTTAGCTGAAGGAAGAATACCTTAAACCTGGAGAGTTGAGACCCGTGTAATGCGTACCATGCAATATGACTTCAAAGGGTCTTCATTTGCTCACCGAACCTCTCCAATCCTATCACTGCTGCGTTTATGCCCCTGTACACATGCTTGATTCTCTTTTGGAGACATAGCAATCCATAGGTTTTCCGATACTTACTAGTCAGGTACATTCTTAGGCGTTTAATATGCGGTGTTGAGTCCATTTCGTTGAGCAAGGAGTAGCTCTTGTCTATTCCATATTTGACTTAAGGAACTTTATCTGTGCTCATTTCAATCTCTGGTTTTATGCAGCACCCCAACTCACCTTTACCCTTAAGCAAGCATAAGTTGGTTTTCTAAATTTGAGACCCTGTTCTGTTCTGTAATTCAGTTCCTGTGTAGCCAAGTTTACATTCCATGTATTACTGATATCTTATGATGTTTCTTTTCTGTGTGACTTATTTCAGTTAGAATCATCATACCTGAATCCACTCATTGTGCTGCTATGGGCCTGATGACACAGATTTCATTGCTGAGTGATATTGCTTTGTAAGTAAATACCACAACTTCTTTATCCATTTTTCACTTTCTGCGATGTTGAACTTGTACTGTAAACGAGGTTCTTGTAAACAGAGCCGTTCAAAAGTTTGGGGTGGCTGTGTCTTTTTGATTTTAATTTCCCTAAGCTATAGGACCATAAGTGGAAGTGCCCTAGGTTCTGTTGCTTTGTTTTTTAGATGTTTCAGGAAACACCATACACTTCTCCCCAGTGTCTGTTGGCAATTTACATCCCGCCCATCAGCATAACAAGGCTCCCAGTTCTCCATGGCCTGTCCTGCCTTTCTGGATTTTACACTTTTTTCAGATGGCCCTTTTGACCGGGGGGAAGTGAGACTTCATTGTAGTGCAGATTTCCTTTGCAAGCTTGCTTGGTTGGCCAAAAAGGGCGTATGCGTTTTTTCCTGAATATATTCAGGAAAAAACGCATACGCCCTTTTTGGCCAAGTGCATCATTGTGGACGTTCTGCCTCTTTTCCTATGCTTTCAATGCAATTCCAGTCTACCTCCTGAAATCGGTTTCCTGCAATTCTGCCCCGCTTTCAAGTCCTCTTGGCAGCCTTACTTCAGTCTATTTTTGGACGATAGCTGTCATTTATAACTCTGCAGGTTTGTGAATTACAGTGCCCCTGAGCTCCTTTCTTCAACTCGCTTTCTTGTGACCTGGCCGCAACACCGCAGGATGGCTTCAGGCCCTAATCTGGTTCCGGCACGGCACGCTGAGCCTTTGGTTAATTCCTCTTCCTGGTGGGAAATGAGAGTTAAATTTGCCCGTCCAGACACCTCCAGCTAGTCTCTCATTGGTTCTCGCTATTCCTGTTCATCTTCCGCAGAAATTGCAAACTGGGCCAAACAGGAGGTTAAAGGCGCTGACTCTCCAAGTGGGTAGAGTGTTAGTAAAGCGTCTGGAATGTTGCACCCGAGTACCAGGGGAGGAAAACTGAGACATATTTGAACACGTCTCCCGTTCACATGGTTGAACATACTTGGGTTCCACATGCATGTTTTAGCTGAAGGAAGAATACCTTAAACCTGGAGAGTTGAGACCCGTGTAATGGGTACCATGCAATATGACTTCAAAGGGTCTTCATTTGCTCACCGAACCTCTCCAATCCTATCACTGCTGCGTTTATGCCCCTGTACACACGCTTGATTCTCTTTTGGAGACATAGCAATCCATAGGTTTTAAGATACTTACTAGTCAGGTACATTCTTAGGCGTTTAATATGGGGTGTTGAGTCCATTTCGTTGAGCAAGGTGTAGCTCTTGTCTATTCCATATTTGGCTTAAGGAACTTTATCTGTGCTCATTTCAATCTCTGGTTTTATGCAGCACCCCAACTCACCTTTACCCTTAAGCAAGCATAAGTTGGTTTTCTAAATTGAGACACTGTTCTGTTTTGGAATTCAGTTCCTGTGTAGCCAAGTTTACATTCCGTGTATTAGTGATATCTTATGATGTTTCTTTTTCTGTGTGACTTATTTCAGTTAGAATCATCGTACCTGAATCCACTCATTGTGCTGCTAAGGGCCTGATGACACAGATTTCATTGCTGAGTGATATTGCTTTGTAAGTAAATACCACAACTTCTTTATCCATTTTTCACTTTCTGCGATGTTGAACTTGTACTGTAAACGAGGTTCTTGTAAACAGATCCGTTCCAAACTTTGGGGTGGCTGTGTCTTTTTGATTTTAATTTCCCTAAGCTATAGGACCATAAGTGGAAGTGCCCTAGGTTCTGTTGCTTTGTTTTTTAGATGTTTCAGGCAACACCATACACTTCTCCCGAGTGGTTGTTGGCAATTTACATCCCGCCCATCAGCATAACAAGGCTCCCAGTTCTCCATGGCCTGTCCTGCCTTTCTGGATTATACACTTTTTTCAGATGGCCCTTTTGACCGGGGGGAAGTGAGACTTCATTGTAGTGCAGATTTCCTTTGCAAGCTTGCTTGGTTGGCCAAAAAGGGCGTATGCGTTTTTTCCTGAATATATTCAGGAAAAAACGCATACGCCCTTTTTGGCCAAGTGCATCATTGTGGACGTTCTGCCTCTTTTCCTACGCTTTCAATGCAATTCCAGTCTACCTCCTGAAATCGGTTTCCTGCAATTCTGCCCCGCTTTCAAGTCCTCTTGGCAGCCTTACTTCAGTCTATTTTTGGACGATAGCTGTCATTTATAACTCTGCAGGTTTGTGAATTACAGTGCCCCTGAGCTCCTTTCTTCAACTCGCTTTCTTTTGAGCTGGCCGCAACACCGCAGGATGGCTTCAGGCCCTAATCTGGTTCCGGCCCGGCATGCTGAGCCTTTGGTTAATTCCTCTTCCTGGTGGGAAATGAGAGTTAAATTTGCCCGTCCAGACACCTCCAGCTAGTCTCTCATTGGTTCTCGCTATTCCTGTTCATCTTCCGCAGAAATTGCAAACTGGGCCAAACAGGAGGTTAAAGGGACTGACTCTCCAAGTCGGGAGAGTGTTAGTAAAGCGTCTGGAATGTTGCACCCGAGTACCAGGGGAGGAAAACTGAGACATATTTGAACACGTCTCCCGATCACATGGTTGATCATACTCTAGGTTCCACATGCATGTTTTAGCTGAAGGAAGAATACCTTAAACCTGGAGAGTTGAGACCCGTGTAATGCGTACCATGCAATATGACTTCAAAGGGTCTTCATTTGCTCACTGAACCTCTCCAATCCTATCACTGCTGCGTTTATGCCCCTGTACACATGCTTGATTCTCTTTTGGAGACATAGCAATCCATAGGTTTTCCGATACTTACTAGTCAGGTACATTCTTAGGCGTTTAATATGCGGTGTTGAGTCCATTTCGTTGAGCAAGGAGTAGCTCTTGTCTATTCCATATTTGACTTAAGGAACTTTATCTGTGCTCATTTCAATCTCTGGTTTTATGCAGCACCCCAACTCACCTTTACCCTTAAGCAAGCATAAGTTGGTTTTCTAAATTTGAGACCCTGTTCTGTTCTGTAATTCAGTTCCTGTGTAGCCAAGTTTACATTCCGTGTATTACTGATATCTTATGAAGTTTCTTTTCTGTGTGACTTATTTCAGTTAGAATCATCATACCTGAATCCACTCATTGTGCTGCTACGGGCCTGATGACACAGATTTCATTGCTGAGTGATACTGCATTGTACGTAATTACCACAAGTTCTTTATCCATTTTTCACTTTCTGTGATATTGAACTTGTACGGTAAACGAGGTTCTTGTAAACGGAGGCGTCCCAAACTTTGGGGTGGCTGTGTCTTTTAGATTTTAATTTCCCTAAGCTATAGGACCATAAGTGGAAGTGCCCTAGGCTCTGTTGCTTTGTTTTTTAGACGTTTCAGGAAACACCATACACTTCTCCCGAGTGTCTGTTGGCAATTTACATCCCGCCCATCAGCATAACAAGGCTCCCAGTTCTCAATGGCCTGTTGCCTTTCTGGATTTTACACTTTTTTCAGATGGCCCTTTTGACCGGGGGGAAGTGAGACTTCATTGTAGTGCAGATTTCCTTTGCAAGCTTGCTTGGTTGGCCAAAAAGGGCGTATGCGTTTTTTCCTGAATATATTCAGGAAAAAACGCATACGCCCTTTTTGGCCAAGTGCATCATTGTGGACGTTCTGCCTCTTTTCCTATGCTTTCAATGCAATTCCAGTCTACCTCCTGAAATCGGTTTCCTGCAATTCTGCCCCGCTTTCAAGTCCTCTTGGCAGCCTTACTTCAGTCTATTTTTGGACGATAGCTGTCATTTATAACTCTGCAGGTTTGTGAATTACAGTGCCCCTGAGCTCCTTTCTTCAACTCGCTTTCTTGTGACCTGGCCGCAACACCGCAGGATGGCTTCAGGCCCTAATCTGGTTCCGGTACGGCACGCTGAGCCTTTGGTTATTTCCTCTTCCTGGTGGGAAATGAGAGTTAAATTTGCCCGTCCAGACACCTCCAGCTAGCCTCTCATTGGTTCTCGCTATTCCTGTTCATCTTCCGCAGAAATTGCAAACTGGGCCAAACAGGAGGTTAAAAGCGCTGACTCTCCAAGTGGGGAGAGTGTTAGTAAATCGTCTGGAATGTTGCACCCGAGTACCAGGGGAGGAAAACTGAGACATATTTGAACACGTCTCCCGTTCACATGGTTGATCATACTTGGGTTCCACATGCATGTTTTAGCTGAAGGAAGAATACCTTAAACCTGGAGAGTTGAGACCCGTGTAAGTGTAATGGGTACCATGCAATATGACTTCAAAGGGTCTTCATTTGCTCACTGAACCTCTCCAATCCTATCACTGCTGCGTTTATGCCCCTGTACACACGCTTGATTCTCTTTTGGAGACATAGAAATCCATAGGTTTTAAGCTACTTACTAGTCAGGTACATTCTTAGGCGTTTAATATGCGGTGTTGAGTCCATTTCGTTGAGCAAGGAGTAGCTCTTGTCTATTCCATATTTGGCTTAAGGAACTTTATCTGTGCTCATTTCAATCTCTGGTTTTATGCAGCACCCCAACTCACCTTTCCCCTTAAGCAAGCATAAGTTGGTTTTAAATTTGAGACACTGTTCTGTTTTGGAATTCAGTTCCTGTGTAGCCAAGTTTACATTCCGTGTATTAGTGATACCTTATGATGTTTCTTTTTCTGTGTGACTTATTTCAGTTAGAATCATCGTACCTGAATCCACTCATTGTGCTGCTAAGGGCCTGATGACACAGATTTCATTGTTGAGTGATATTGCTTTGTAAGTAAATACCACAACTTCTTTATCCATTTTTCACTTTCTGCGATGTTGAACTTGTACTGTAAACGAGGTTCTTGTAAACAGAGCCGTTCCAAACTTTGGGGTGGCTGTGTCTTTTTGATTTTAATTTCCCTAAGCTATAGGACCATAAGTGGAAGTGCCCTAGGTTCTGTTGCTTTGTTTTTTAGATGTTTCAGGAAACACCATACACTTCTCCTGAGTGGTTGTTGGCAATTTACATCTCGCCCATCAGCGTAACAAGGCTCCCAGTTCTCCATGGCCTGTCTTGCCTTTCTGGATTTTACACTTTTTTCAGATGGCCCTTTTGACCGGGGGGAAGTGAGACTTCATTGTAGTCAGATTTCCTTTGCAAGCTTGCTTGGTTGGCCAAAAAGGGCGTATGCGTTTTTTCCTGAATATATTCAGGAAAAAACGCATACGCCCTTTTTGGCCAAGTGCATCATTGTGGACGTTCTGCCTCTTTTCCTATGCTTTCAATGCAATTCCAGTCTACCTCCTGAAATCGGTTTCCTGCAATTCTGCCCCGCTTTCAAGTCCCCTTGGCAGCCTTACTTCAGTCTATTTTTGGACGATAGCTGTCATTTATAAGTCTGCAGGTTTGTGAATTACAGTGCCCCTGAGCTCCTTTCTTCAACTCGCTTTCTTGTGACCTGGCCGCAACACCGCAGGATGGCTTCAGGCCCTAATCTGGTTCGGGCACGGCACGCTGAGCCTTTGGTTAATTCCTCTTCCTGGTGGGAAATGAGAGTTAAATTTGCCCGTCCAGACACCTCCAGCTAGTCTCTCATTGGTTCTCACTATTCCTGTTCATCTTCCGCAGAAATTGCAAACTGGGCCAAACAGGAGGTTAAAGGGACTGACTCTCCAAGTCGGGAGAGTGTTAGTAAAGCGTCTGGAATGTTGCACCCGAGTACCAGGGGAGGAAAACTGAGACATATTTGAACACGTCTCCCGTTCACATGGTTGATCATACTTGGGTTCCACATGCATGTTTTAGCTGAAGGAAGAATACCTTAAACCTGGAGAGTTAAGACCCGTGTAATGGGTACCATGCAATATGACTTCAAAGGGTCTTCATTTGCTCACCGAACCTCTCCAATCCTATCACTGCTGCGTTTATGCCCCTGTACACATGCTTGATTCTCTTTTGGAGACATAGAAATCCATAGGTTTTAAGATACTTACTAGTCAGGTACATTCTTAGGCGTTTAATATGCGGTGTTGAGTCCATTTCGTTGAGCAAGGAGTAGCTCTTGTCTATTCCATATTTGACTTAAGGAACTTTATCTGTGCTCATTTCAATCTCTGGTTTTATGCAGCACCCCAACTCACCTTTACCCTTAAGCAAGCATAAGTTGGTTTTCTAAATTTGAGACCCTGTTCTGTTCTGTAATTCACTTCCTGTGTAGCCAAGTTTACATTCCGTGTATTACTGATATCTTATGATGTTTCTTTTTCTGTGTGACTTATTTCAGGTAGAATCATCATACCTGAATCCACTCATTGTGCTGCTAAGGGCCTGATGACATAGATTTCATTGCTGAGTGATATTGCTTTGTAAGTAAATACCACAACTTCTTTATCCATTTTTCACTTTCTGCGATGTTGAACTTGTACTGTAAACGAGGTTCTTGTAAACAGAGGCGTCCCAAACTTTGGGGTGGCTGTGTCTTTTTGATTTTAATTTCCCTAAGCTATAGGACCATAAGTGGCAGTGCCCTAGGCTCTGTTGCTTTGTTTTTTAGATGTTTCAGGAAACACCATACACTTCTCCTGAGTGTCTGTTGGCAATTTACATCCCGCCCATCAGCATAACAAGGCTCCCAGTTCTCCATGGCCTGTCCTGCCTTTCTGGATTTTACACTTTTTTCAGATGGCCCTTTTGACCGGGGGGAAGTGAGACTTCATTGTAGTGCAGATTTCCTTTGCAAGCTTGCTTGGTTGGCCAAAAAGGGCGTATGTGTTTTTTCCTGAATATATTTAGGAAAAAACGCATACGCCCTTTTTGGCCAAGTGCATCATTGTGGACGTTCTGCCTCTTTTCCTATGCTTTCAATGCAATTCCAGTCTACCTCCTGAAATCGGTTTCCTGCAATTCTGCCCCGCTTTCAAGTCCTCTTGGCAGCCTTACTTCAGTCTATTTTTGGACGATAGCTGTCATTTATAACTCTGCAGGTTTGTGAATTACAGTGCCCCTGAGCTCCTTTCTTCAACTCGCTTTCTTGTGACCTGGCCGCAACACCGCAGGATGGCTTCAGGCCCTAATCTGGTTCCGGCCCGGCACGCTGAGCCTTTGGTTATTTCCTCTTCCTGGTGGGAAATGAGAGTTAAATTTGCCCGTCCAGACACCTCCAGCTAGTCTCTCATTGGTTCTCGCTATTCCTGTTCATCTTCCGCAGAAATTGCAAACTGGGCCAAACAGGAGGTTAAAGGCGCTGACTCTCCAAGTGGGGAGAGTGTTAGTAAAGCGTCTGGAATGTTGCACCCGAGTACCAGGGGAGGAAAACTGAGACATATTTGAACACGTCTCCCGTTCACATGGTTGATCATACTTGGGTTCCACATGCATGTTTTAGCTGAAGGAAGAATACCTTAAACCTGGAGAGGTAAGACCCATGTAATGGGTACCATGCAATATGACTTCAAAGGGTCTTCATTTGCTCACCGAACCTCTCCAATCCTATCACTGCTGCGTTTATGCCCCTGTACACATGCTTGATTCTCTTTCGGAGACATAGCAATCCATAGGTTTTAAGATACTTACTAGTCAGGTACATTCTTAGGCATTTAATATGCGGTGTTGAGTCCATTTCGTTGAGCAAGGTGTAGCTCTTGTCTATTCCATATTTGACTTAAGGAACTTTATCTGTGCTCATTTCAATCTCTGGTTTTATGCAGCACCCCACCTCACCTTTACCCTTAAGCAAGCATAAGTTGGTTTTCTAAATTTGAGACCCTGTTCTGTTCTGTAATTCAGTTCCTGTGTAGCCAAGTTTACCTTCCATGTATTACTGATATCTTATGATGTTTCTTTTTCTGTGTGACTTATTTCAGTTAGAATCATCATACCTGAATCCACTCATTGTGATGCTAAGGGCCTGATGACATAGATTTCATTGCTGAGTGATATTGCTTTGTAAGTAAATACCACAACTTCTTTATCCATTTTTCACTTTCTGCGATGTTGAACTTCTACTGTAAACGAGGTTCTTGTAAACAGAGGCGTCCCAAACTTTGGGGTGGCTGTGTCTTTTTGATTTTAATTTCCCTAAGCTATAGGACCATAAGTGGCAGTGCCCTAGGCTCTGTTGCTTTGTTTTTTAGATGTTTCAGGAAACACCATACACTTCTCCCTAGTGTCTGTTGACAATTTACATCCCGCCCATCAGCATAACAAGGCTCCCAGTTCTCCATGGCCTGTCCTGCCTTTCTGGATTTTACACTTTTTTCAGATGGCCCTTTTGACCGGGGGGAAGTGAGACTTCATTGTAGTGCAGATTTCCTTTGCAAGCTTGCTTGGTTGGCCAAAAAGGGCGTATGCGTTTTTTCCTGAATATATTCAGGAAAAAACGCATACGCCCTTTTTGGCCAAGTGCATCATTGTGGACGTTCTGCCTCTTTTCCTATGCTTTCAATGCAATTTCAGTCTACCTCCTGAAATCGGTTTCCTGCAATTCTGCCCCGCTTTCAAGTCCTCTTGGCAGCCTTACTTCAGTCTATTTTTGGACGATAGCTGTCATTTATAACTCTGCAGGTTTGTGAATTACAGTGCCCCTGAGCTCCTTTCTTCAACTCGCTTTCTTGTGACCTGGCCGCAACACCGCAGGATGGCTTCAGGCCCTAATCTGGTTCCGGTACGGCACGCTGAGCCTTTGGTTATTTCCTCTTCCTGGTGGGAAATGAGAGTTAAATTTGCCCGTCCAGACACCTCCAGCTAGCCTCTCATTGGTTCTCGCTATTCCTGTTCATCTTCCGCAGAAATTGCAAACTGGGCCAAACAGGAGGTTAAAAGCGCTGACTCTCCAAGTGGGGAGAGTGTTAGTAAATCGTCTGGAATGTTGCACCCGAGTACCAGGGGAGGAAAACTGAGACATATTTGAACACGTCTCCCGTTCACATGGATGATCATACTTGGGTTCCACATGCATGTTTTAGCTGAAGGAAGAATACCTTAAACCTGGAGAGTTGAGACCCGTGTAAGTGTAATGGGTACCATGCAATATGACTTCAAAGGGTCTTCATTTGCTCACTGAACCTCTCCAATCCTATCACTGCTGCGTTTATGCCCCTGTACACACGCTTGATTCTCTTTTGGAGACATAGAAATCCATAGGTTTTAAGCTACTTACTAGTCAGGTACATTCTTAGGCGTTTAATATGCGGTGTTGAGTCCATTTCGTTGAGCAAGGAGTAGCTCTTGTCTATTCCATATTTGGCTTAAGGAACTTTATCTGTGCTCATTTCAATCTCTGGTTTTATGCAGCACCCCAACTCACCTTTCCCCTTAAGCAAGCATAAGTTGGTTTTCTAAATTTGAGACACTGTTCTGTTTTGGAATTCAGTTCCTGTGTAGCCAAGTTTACATTCCGTGTATTAGTGATACCTTATGATGTTTCTTTTTCTGTGTGACTTATTTCAGTTAGAATCATCGTACCTGAATCCACTCATTGTGCTGCTAAGGGCCTGATGACACAGATTTCATTGCTGAGTGATATTGCTTTGTAAGTAAATACCACAACTTCTTTATCCATTTTTCACTTTCTGCGATGTTGAACTTGTACTGTAAACGAGGTTCTTGTAAACAGAGCCGTTCCAAACTTTGGGGTGGCTGTGTCTTTTTGATTTTAATTTCCCTAAGCTATAGGACCATAAGTGGAAGTGCCCTAGGTTCTGTTGCTTTGTTTTTTAGATGTTTCAGGAAACACCATACACTTCTCCTGAGTGGTTGTTGGCAATTTACATCTCGCCCATCAGCATAACAAGGCTCCCAGTTCTCCATGGCCTGTCTTGCCTTTCTGGATTTTACACTTTTTTCAGATGGCCCTTTTGACCGGGGGGAAGTGAGACTTCATTGTAGTCAGATTTCCTTTGCAAGCTTGCTTGGTTGGCCAAAAAGGGCGTATGCGTTTTTTCCTGAATATATTCAGGAAAAAACGCATACGCCCTTTTTGGCCAAGTGCATCATTGTGGACGTTCTGCCTCTTTTCCTATGCTTTCAATGCAATTCCAGTCTACCTCCTGAAATCGGTTTCCTGCAATTCTGCCCCGCTTTCAAGTCCCCTTGGCAGCCTTACTTCAGTCTATTTTTGGACGATAGCTGTCATTTATAAGTCTGCAGGTTTGTGAATTACAGTGCCCCTGAGCTCCTTTCTTCAACTCGCTTTCTTGTGACCTGGCCGCAACACCGCAGGATGGCTTCAGGCCCTAATCTGGTTCGGGCACGGCACGCTGAGCCTTTGGTTAATTCCTCTTCCTGGTGGGAAATGAGAGTTAAATTTGCCCGTCCAGACACCTCCAGCTAGTCTCTCATTGGTTCTCACTATTCCTGTTCATCTTCCGCAGAAATTGCAAACTGGGCCAAACAGGAGGTTAAAGGGACTGACTCTCCAAGTCGGGAGAGTGTTAGTAAAGCGTCTGGAATGTTGCACCCGAGTACCAGGGGAGGAAAACTGAGACATATTTGAACACGTCTCCCGTTCACATGGTTGATCATACTTGGGTTCCACATGCATGTTTTAGCTGAAGGAAGAATACCTTAAACCTGGAGAGGTAAGACCCATGTAATGGGTACCATGCAATATGACTTCAAAGGGTCTTCATTTGCTCACCGAACCTCTCCAATCCTATCACTGCTGCGTTTATGCCCCTGTACACATGCTTGATTCTCTTTCGGAGACATAGCAATCCATAGGTTTTTAAGATACTTACTAGTCAGGTACATTCTTAGGCGTTTAATATGCGGTGTTGAGTCCATTTCGTTGAGCAAGGAGTAGCTCTTGTCTATTCCATATTTGACTTAAGGAAATTTATCTGTGCTCATTTCAATCTCTGGTTTTATGCAGCACCCCAACTCACCTTTACCCTTAAGCAAGCATAAGTTGGTTTTCTAAATTTGAGACCCTGTTCTGTTTTGTAATTCAGTTCCTGTGTAGCCAAGTTTACATTCCGTGTATTACTGATATCTTATGATGTTTCTTTTTCTGTGTGACTTACTTCAGTTAGAATCATCATACCTGAATCCACTCATTGTGCTGCTAAGGGCCTGATGACACAGATTTCATTGCTGAGTGATATTGCTTTGTAAGTAAATACCACAACTTCTTTATCCATTTTTCACTTTCTGCGATGTTGAACTTGTACTGTAAACGAGGTTCTTGTAAACAGAGCCGTTCCAAACTTTGGGGTGGCTGTGTCTTTTTGATTTTAATTTCCCTAAGCTATAGGACCATAAGTGGAAGTGCCCTAGGTTCTGTTGCTTTGTTTTTTAGATGTTTCAGGAAACACCATACACTTCTCTCGAGTGGTTGTTGGCAATTTACATCCCGCCCATCAGCATAACAAGGCTCCCAGTTCTCCATGGCCTGTCCTGCCTTTCTGGATTTTACACTTTTTTCAGATGGCCCTTTTGACCGGGGGGAAGTGAGACTTCATTGTAGTGCAGATTTCCTTTGCAAGCTTGCTTGGTTGGCCAAAAAGGGCGTATGCGTTTTTTCCTGAATATATTCAGGAAAAAACGCATACGCCCTTTTTGGCCAAGTGCATCATTGTGGACGTTCTGCCTCTTTTCCTATGCTTTCAATGCAATTCCAGTCTACCTCCTGAAATCGGTTTCCTGCAATTCTGCCCCGCTTTCAAGTCCTCTTGGCAGCCTTACTTCAGTCTATTTTTGGACGATAGCTGTCATTTATAACTCTGCAGGTTTGTGAATTACAGTGCCCCTGAGCTCCTTTCTTCAACTCGCTTTCTTTTGAGCTGGCCGCAACACCGCAGGATGGCTTCAGGCCCTAATCTGGTTCCGGTACGGCACGCTGAGCCTTTGGTTATTTCCTCTTCCTGGTGGGAAATGAGAGTTAAATTTGCCCGTCCAGACACCTCCAGCTAGCCTCTCATTGGTTCTCGCTATTCCTGTTCATCTTCCGCAGAAATTGCAAACTGGGCCAAACAGGAGGTTAAAGGCGCTAACTCTCCAAGTGGGGAGAGTGTTAGTAAAGCGTCTGGAATGTTGCACCCGAGTACCAGGGGAGGAAAACTGAGACATATTTGAACATGTCTCCCGTTAACATGGTTGATCATACTTGGGTTCCACATGCATGTTTTAGCTGAAGGAAGAATACCTAAAACCTGGGTAGTTGAAACCCGTGGAATGGGTACCATGCAATATGACTTCAAAGGGTCTTCATTTGCTCACCGAACCTCTCCAATACTATCACTGCTGCGTTTATGCCCCTGTACACATGCTTGATTCTCTTTCGGAGACATAGCAATCCATAGGTTTTAAGATACTTACTAGTCAGGTACATTCTTAGGCGTTTAATATGCGGTGTTGAGTCCATTTCGTTGAGCAAGGAGTAGTTCTTGTCTATTCCATATTTGGCTTAAGGAACTTTATCTGTGCTCATTTCAATCTCTGGTTTTATGCAGCACCCCAACTCACCTTTACCCTTAAGCAAGCATAAGTTGGTTTTCTAAATTTGAGACCCTGTTCTGTTCTGTAATTCAGTTCCTGTGTAGCCAAGTTTACATTCCGTGTATTAGTGATATCTTATGATGTTTCTTTTTCTGTGTGACTTATTTCAGTTAGAATCATCATACCTGAATCCACTCATTGTGATGCTAAGGGCCTGATGACATAAATTTCATTGCTGAGTGATATTGCTTTGTAAGTGAATACCACAACTTCTTTATCCATTTTTCACTTTCTGCGATGTTGAACTTGTACTGTAAACGAGGTTCTTGTAAAGAGAGCCGTTCCAAACTTTGGGGTGGCTGTGTCTTTTTGATTTTAATTTCCCTAAGCTATAGGACCATAAGTGGAAGTGCCCTAGGCTCTGTTGCTTTGTTTTTTAGATGTTTCAGGAAACACCATACACTTCTCCCAAGTGTCTTTTGGCAATTTACATCCCGCCCATCAGCATAACAAGGTTCCCAGTTCTCAATGGCCTGTTGCCTTTCTGGATTTTACACTTTTTTCAGATGGCCCTTTTGACCGGGGGGAAGTGAGACTTCATTGTAGTGCAGATTTCCTTTGCAAGCTTGCTTGGTTGGCCAAAAAGGGCGTATGCGTTTTTTCCTGAATATATTCAGGAAAAAACGCATACGCCCTTTTTGGCCAAGTGCATCATTGTGGACGTTCTGCCTCTTTTCTTGTGCTTTCAATGCAATTCCAGTCTACCTCCTGAAATCGGTTTCCTGCAATTCTGCCCCGCTTTCAAGTCCTCTTGGCAGCCTTACTTCAGTCTATTTTTGGACGATAGCTGTCATTTATAACTCTGCAGGTTTGTGAATTACAGTGCCCCTGAGCTCCTTTGTTCAACTCACTTTCTTTTGAGCTGGCCGCAACACCGCAGGATGGCTTCAGGCCCTAATCTGGTTCCGGTACGGCACGCTGAGCCTTTGGTTATTTCCTTTTCCTGGTGGGAAATGAGAGTTAAATTTCCCCGTCCAGACACCTCGAGCTAGCCTCTCATTGGTTCTCGCTATTCCTGTTCATCTTCCGCAGAAATTGCAAACTGGGCCAAACAGGAGGTTAAAGGGACTGACTCTCCAAGTCGGGAGAGTGTTAGTAAAGCGTCTGGAATGTTGCACCCGAGTACCAGGGTACGAAAACTGAGACATATTTGAACACGTCTCCCGATCACATGGTTGATCATACTCTAGGTTCCACATGCATGTTTTAGCTGAAGGAAGAATACCTTAAACCTGGGTAGTTGAAACCCGTGGAATGGGTACCATGCAATATGACTTCAAAGGGTCTTCATTTGCTCACCGAACCTCTCCAATCCTATCACTGCTGCGTTTATGCCCCTGTACACATGCTTGATTCTCTTTCGGAGACATAGCAATCCATAGGTTTTAAGATACTTACTAGTCAGGTACATTCTTAGGCGTTTAATATGCGGTGTTGAGTCCATTTCGTTGAGCAAGGAGTAGCTCTTGTCTATTCCATATTTGACTTAAGGAACTTTATCTGTGCTCATTTCAATCTCTGGTTTTATGCAGCACCCCAACTCACCTTTCCCCTTAAGCAAGCATAAGTTGGTTTTCTAAATTTGAGACCCTGTTCTGTTCTGTAATTCAGTTCCTGTGTAGCCAAGTTTACATTCCGTGTATTACTGATATCTTATGATGTTTCTTTTTCTGTGTGACTTACTTCAGTTAGAATCATCATACCTGAATCCACTCATTGTGCTGCTAAGGGCCTGATGACACAGATTTCATTGCTGAGTGATATTGCTTTGTACGTAAGTACCACAAGTTCTTTATCCATTTTTCACTTTCTGCGATGTTGAAATTGTACTGTAAACGAGGTTCTTGTAAACAGAGCCATTCCTAACTTTGGGGTGGCTGTGTCTTTTTGATTTTAATTTCCCTAAGCTATAGGACCATAAGTGGAAGTGCCCTAGGTTCTGTTGCTTTGTTTTTTAGATGTTTCAGGAAACACCATACACTTCTCCCCAGTGGTTGTTGGCAATTTACATCCCGCCCATCAGCATAACAAGGCTCCCAGTTCTCCATGGCCTGTCCTGCCTTTCTGGATTTTACACTTTTTTCAGATAGCCCTTTTGACCGGGGGGAAGTGAGACTTCATTGTAGTGCAGATTTCCTTTGCAAGCTTGCTTGGTTGGCCAAAAAGGGCGTATGCGTTTTCTCCTGAATATATTCAGGAAAAAACGCATACGCCCTTTTTGGCCAAGTGCATCATTGTGGACGTTCTGCCTCTTTTCCTATGCTTTCAATGCAATTCCAGTCTACCTCCTGAAATCGGTTTCCTGCAATTCTGCCCCGCTTTCAAGTCCTCTTGGCAGCCTTACTTCAGTCTATTTTTGGACGATAGCTGTCATTTATAACTCTGCAGGTTTGTGAATTACAGTGCCCCTGAGCTGCTTTGTTCAACTCGCTTTCTTTTGAGCTGGCCGCAACACCGCAGGATGGCTTCAGGCCCTAATCTGGTTCCGGTACGGCACGCTGAGCCTTTGGTTAATTCCTCTTCCTGGTGGGAAATGAGAGTTAAATTTGCCCGTCCAGACACCTCCAGCTAGCCTCTCATTGGTTCTCGCTATTCCTGTTCATCTTCCGCAGAAATTGCAAACTGGGCCAAACAGGAGGTTAAAGGCGCTGACTCTCCAAGTGGGGAGAGTGTTAGTAAAGCGTCTGGAATGTTGCACCCGAGTACCAGGGGAGGAAAACTGAGACATATTTGAACACGTCTCCCGTTCACATGGTTGATCATACTTGGGTTCCACATGCATGTTTTAGCTGAAGAAAGAATACCTAAAACCTGGGTAGTTGAAAACCGTGGAATGGGTACCATGCAATATGACTTCAAAGGGTCTTCATTTGCTCACCGAACCTCTCCAATCCTATCACTGCTGCGTTTATGCCCCTGTACACATGCTTGATTCTCTTTCGGAGACATAGCAATCCATAGGTTTTCAAGATACTTACTAGTCAGGTACATTCTTAGGCGTTTAATATGCGGTGTTGAGTCCATTTCGTTGAGCAAGGAGTAGTTCTTGTCTATTCCATATTTGGCTTAAGGAACTTTATCTGTGCTCATTTCAATCTCTGGTTTTATGCAGCACCCCAACTCACCTTTCCCCTTAAGCAAGCATAAGTTGGTTTTCTAAATTTGAGACCCTGTTCTGTTCTGTAATTCAGTTCCTGTGTAGCCAAGTTTACATTCCGTGTATTACTGATATCTTATGATGTTTCTTTTTCTGTGTGACTTACTTCAGTTAGAATCATCATACCTGAATCCACTCATTGTGATGCTAAGGGCCTGATGACATAGATTTCATTGCTGAGTGATATTGCTTTGTAAGTGAATACCACAACTTCTTTATCCATTTTTCACTTTCTGCGATGTTGAACTTGTACTGTAAACGAGGTTCTTGTAAAGAGAGCCGTTCCAAACTTTGGGGTGGCTGTGTCTTTTTGATTTTAATTTCCCTAAGCTATAGGACCATAAGTGGAAGTGCCCTAGGCTCTGTTGCTTTGTTTTTTAGATGTTTCAGGAAACACCATACACTTCTCCCAAGTGTCTGTTGGAAATTTACATCCCGCCCATCAGCATAACAAGGTTCCCAGTTCTCAATGGCCTGTTGCCTTTCTGGATTTTACACTTTTTTTAGATGGCCCTTTTGACCGGGGGGAAGTGAGACTTCATTGTAGTGCAGATTTCCTTTGCAAGCTTGCTTGGTTGGCCAAAAAGGGCGTATGCGTTTTTTCCTGAATATATTCAGGAAAAAACGCATACGCCCTTTTTGGCCAAGTGCATCATTGTGGACGTTCTGCCTCTTTTCCTATGCTTTCAATGCAATTCCAGTCTACCTCCTGAAATCGGTTTCCTGCAATTCTGCCCCGCTTTCAAGTCCTCTTGGCAGCCTTACTTCAGTCTATTTTTGGACGATAGCTGTCATTTATAACTCTGCAGGTTTGTGAATTACAGTGCCCCTGAGCTCCTTTCTTCAACTCGCTTTCTTTTGAGCTGCCGCAACACCGCAGGATGGCTTCAGGCCCTAATCTGGTTCCGGTACGGCACGCTGAGCCTTTGGTTATTTCCTCTTCCTGGTGGGAAATGAGAGTTAAATTTGCCCGTCCAGACACCTCCAGCTAGCCTCTCATTGGTTCTCGCTATTCCTGTTCATCTTCTGCAGAAATTGCAAACTGGGCCAAACAGGAGGTTAAAGGGACTGACTCTCCAAGTCGGGAGAGTGTTATAAAGCGTCTGGAATGTTGCACCCGAGTACCAGGGGAGGAAAACTGAGACATATTTGAACACGTCTCCCGTTCACATGGTTGATCATACTCTGGGTTCCACATGCATGTTTTAGCTGAAGGAAGAATACCTTAAACCTGGAGAGTTGAGACCCGTGTAATGGGTACCATGCAATATGACTTCAAAGGGTCTTCATTTGCTCACTGAACCTCTCCAATCCTATCACTGCTGCGTTTATTCCCCTGTACACACGCTTGATTCTCTTTTGGAGACATAGCAATCCATAGGTTTTAAGATACTTACTAGTCAGGTACATTCTTAGGGGTTTAATATGGGGTTTTGAGTCCATTTCGTTGAGCAAGGAGTAGCTCTTGTCTATTCCATATTTGGCTTAAGGAACTTTATCTGTGCTCATTTCAATCTCTGGTTTTATGCAGCACCCCAACTCACCTTTCCCCTTAAGCAAGCATAAGTTGGTTTTCTAAATTTGAGACCCTGTTCTGTTCTGGAATGCAGTTCCTGTGTAGCCAAGTTTACATTCCGTGTATTAGTGATATCTTATGATGTTTCTTTTTCTGTGTGACTTATTTCAGTTAGAATCATCATACCTGAATCCACTCATTGTGCTGCTAAGGGCCTGATGACATAGATTTCATTGCTGAGTGATATTGCTTTGTAAGTGAATACCACAACTTCTTTATCCATTTTTCACTTTCTGCGATGTTGAACTTGTACTGTAAACGAGGTTCTTGTAAACAGAGGCGTCCCAAACTTTGGGGTGGCTGTGTCTTTTTGATTTTAATTTCCCTAAGCTATAGGACCATAAGTGGAAGTGCCCTAGGCTCTGTTGCTTTGTTTTTTAGATGTTTCAGGAAACACCATACACTTCTCCCGAGTGTCTGTTGGCAATTTACATCCCGCCCATCAGCATAACAAGGCTCCCAGTTCTCCATGGCCTGTCCTGCCTTTCTGGATTTTACACTTTTTTCAGATGGCCCTTTTGACCAGGGGGAAGTGAGACTTCGTTGTAGTGCAGATTTCCTTTGCAAGCTTGCTTGGTTGGCCAAAAAGGGCGTATGCGTTTTTTCCTGAATATATTCAGGAAAAAACGCATACGCCCTTTTTGGCCAAGTGCATCATTGTGGACGTTCTGCCTCTTTTCCTATGCTTTCAATGCAATTCCAGTCTACCTCCTGAAATCGGTTTCCTGCAATTCTGCCCCGCTTTCAAGTCCTCTTGGCAGCCTTACTTCAGTCTATTTTTGGATGATAGCTGTCATTTATAACTCTGCAGGTTTGTGCATTACAGTGCCCCTGAGCTCCTTTCTTCAACTTGCTTTCTTGTGACCTGGCCGCAACACCGCAGGATGGCTTCAGGCCCTAATCTGGTTCCGGCACGGCACGCTGAGCCTTTGGTTATTTCCTCTTCCTGGTGGGAAATGAGAGTTAAATTTGCCCGTCCAGACACCTCCAGCTAGCCTCTCATTGGTTCTCGCTATTCCTGTTCATCTTCCGCAGAAATTGCAAACTGGGCCAAACAGGAGGTTAAAGGCGCTGACTCTCCAAGTGGGGAGAGTGTTAGTAAAGCGTCTGGAATGTTGCACCCGAGTACCAGGGTACGAAAACTGACATAGTTGAACACGTCTCCCGATCACATGGTTGATCATACTCTATGTTCCACATGCATGTTTTAGCTGAAGGAAGAATACCTTAAACCTGGGTAGTTGAAACCCGTGGAATGGGTACCATGCAATATGACTTCAAAGGGTCTTCATTTGCTCACCGAACCTCTCCAATCCTATCACTGCTGCGTTTATGCCCCTGTACACATGCTTGATTCTCTTTCGGAGACATAGCAATCCATAGGTTTTAAGATACTTACTAGTCAGGTACATTCTTAGGCGTTTAATATGCGGTGTTGAGTCCATTTTGTTGAGTAAGGAGTAGCTCTTGTCTATTCCATATTTGGCTTAAGGAACTTTATCTGTGCTCATTTCAATCTCTGGTTTTATGCAGCACCCCAACTCACCTTTACCCTTAAGCAAGCATAAGTTGGTTTTCTAAATTTGAGACCCTGTTCTGTTCTGTAATTCAGTTCCCGTGTAGCCAAGTTTACATTCCGTGTATTACTGATATCTTATGATGTTTCTTTTTCTGTGTGACTTATTTCAGTTAGAATCATCATACCTGAATCCACTCATTGTGCTGCTAAGGGCCTGATGACATAGATTTCATTGCTGAGTGATATTGCTTTGTAAGTAAATACCACAACTTCTTTATCCATTTTTCACTTTCTGCGATGTTGAACTTGTACTGTAAACGAGGTTCTTGTAAACAGAGCCGTTCCAAACTTTGGGGTGGCTGTGTCTTTTTGATTTTAATTTCCCTAAGCTATAGGACCATAAGTGGAAGTGCCCTAGGTTCTGTTGCTTTGTTTTTTAGATGTTTCAGGAAACACCATACACTTCTCCCGAGTGTCTGTTGGCAATTTACATCCCGCACATCAGCATAACAAGGCTCCCAGTTCTCCATGGCCTGTCCTGCCTTTCTGGATTTTACACTTTTTTCAGATGGCCCTTTTGACCGGGGGGAAGTGAGACTTCATTGTAGTGCAGATTTCCTTTGCAAGCTTGCTTGGTTGGCCAAAAAGGGCGTATGCGTTTTTTCCTGAATATATTCAGGAAAAAACGCATACGCCCTTTTTGGCCAAGTGCATCATTGTGGACGTTCTGCCTCTTTTCCTATGCTTTCAATGCAATTCCAGTCTACCTCCTGAAATCGGTTTCCTGCAATTCTGCCCCGCTTTCAAGTCCTCTTGGCAGCCTTACTTCAGTCTATTTTTGGACGATAGCTGTCATTTATAACTCTGCAGGTTTGTGAATTACAGTGCCCCTGAGCTCCTTTCTTCAACTCGCTTTCTTTTGAGCTGCCGCAACACCGCAGGATGGCTTCAGGCCCTAATCTGGTTCCGGTACGGCACGCTGAGCCTTTGGTTATTTCCTCTTCCTGGTGGGAAATGAGAGTTAAATTTGCCCGTCCAGACACCTCCAGCTAGTCTCTCATTGGTTCTCGCTATTCCTGTTCATCTTCCGCAGAAATTGCAAACTGGGCCAAACAGGAGGTTAAAGGCGCTGACTCTCCAAGTGGGGAGAGTTTTACTAAAGCGTCTGGAATGTTGCACCCGAGTACCAGGGGAGGAAAACTGAGACATATTTGAACACGTCTCCCGTTCACATGGTTGATCATACTTGGGTTCCACATGCATGTTTTAGCTGAAGGAAGAATACCTTAAACCTGGAGAGTTAAGACCCGTGTAATGGGTACCATGCAATATGACTTCAAAGGGTCTTCATTTGCTCACCGAACCTCTCCAATCCTATCACTGCTGCGTTTATGCCCCTGTACACATGCTTGATTCTCTTTCGGAGACATAGCAATCCATAGGTTTTTAAGATACTTACTAGTCAGGTACATTCTTAGGCGTTTAATATGCGGTGTTGAGTCCATTTCGTTGAGCAAGGAGTAGCTCTTGTCTATTCCATATTTGATTTAAGGAACTTTATCTGTGCTCATTTCAATCTCTGGTTTTATGCAGCACCCCAACTCACCTTTACACTTAAGCAAGCATAAGTTGGTTTTCTAAATTTGAGACCCTGTTCTGTTCTGTAATTCAGTTCCTGTGTAGCCAAGTTTACATTCCGTGTATTACTGATATCTTATGATGTTTCTTTTTCTGTGTGACTTACTTCAGTTAGAATCATCATACCTGAATCCACTCATTGTGCTGCTAAGGGCCTGATGACACAGATTTCATTGCTGAGTGATATTGCTTTGTAAGTAAATACCACAACTTCTTTATCCATTTTTCACTTTCTGCGATGTTGAACTTGTACTGTAAATGAGGTTCTTGTAAACAGAGCCGTTCCAAACTTTGGGGTGGCTGTGTGTTTTTGATTTTAATTTCCCTAAGCTATAGGACCATAAGTGGAAGTGCCCTAGGTTCTGTTGCTTTGTTTTTTAGATGTTTCAGGAAACACCATACACTTCTCCCGAGTGTCTGTTGGCAATTTACATCCCACCCATCAGCATAACAAGGCTCCCAGTTCTCCATGGCCTGTCCTGCCTTTCTGGATTTTACACTTTTTTCAGATGGCCCTTTTGACCGGGGGGAAGTGAGACTTCATTGTAGTGCAGATTTCCTTTGCAAGCTTGCTTGGTTGGCCAAAAAGGGCGTATGCGTTTTTTCCTGAATATATTCAGGAAAAAACGCATACGCCCTTTTTGGCCAAGTGCATCATTGTGGACGTTCTGCCTCTTTTCCTATGCTTTCAATGCAATTCCAGTCTACCTCCTGAAATCGGTTTCCTGCAATTCTGCCCCGCTTTCAAGTCCTCTTGGCAGCCTTACTTCAGTCTATTTTTGGACGATAGCTGTCATTTATAACTCTGCAGGTTTGTGCATTACAGTGCCCCTGAGCTTCTATCTTCAACTTGCTTTCTTGTGACCTGGCCGCAACACTGCAGGATGGCTTCAGGCCCTAATCTGGTTCCGGCACGGCACGCTGAGCCTTTGGTTATTTCCTTTTCCTGGTGGGAAATGAGAGTTAAATTTGCCCGTCCAGACACCTCCAGCTAGTCTCTCATTGGTTCTCGCTATTCCTGTTCATCTTCCGCAGAATTTGCAAACTGGGCCAAACAGGAGGTTAAAGGCGCTGACTCTCCAAGTGGGGAGAGTTTTAGTAAAGCGTCTGGAATGTTGCACCCGAGTACCAGGGGAGGAAAACTGAGACATATTTGAACACGTCTCCCGTTCACATGGTTGATCATACTTGGGTTCCACATGCATGTTTTAGCTGAAGGAAGAATACCTTAAACCTGGAGAGTTAAGACCCGTGTAATGGGTACCATGCAATATGACTTCAAAGGGTCTTCATTTGCTCACCGAACCTCTCCAATCCTATCACTGCTGCGTTTATGCCCCTGTACACATGCTTGATTCTCTTTCGGAGACATAGCAATCCATAGGTTTTTAAGATACTTACTAGTCAGGTACATTCTTAGGCGTTTAATATGCGGTGTTGAGTCCATTTCGTTGAGCAAGGAGTAGCTCTTGTCTATTCCATATTTGACTTAAGGAAATTTATCTGTGCTCATTTCAATCTCTGGTTTTATGCAGCACCCCAACTCACCTTTACCCTTAAGCAAGCATAAGTTGGTTTTCTAAATTTGAGACCCTGTTCTGTTCTGTAATTCAGTTCCTGTGTAGCCAAGTTTACATTCCGTGTATTACTGATATCTTATGATGTTTCTTTTTCTGTGTGACTTACTTCAGTTAGAATCATCATACCTGAATCCACTCATTGTGCTGCTAAGGGCCTGATGACACAGATTTCATTGCTGAGTGATATTGCTTTGTAAGTAAATACCACAACTTCTTTATCCATTTTTCACTTTCTGCGATGTTGAACTTGTACTGTAAACGAGGTTCTTGTAAACAGAGCCGTTCCAAACTTTGGGGTGGCTGTGTCTTTTTGATTTTAATTTCCCTAAGCTATAGGACCATAAGTGGAAGTGCCCTAGGTTCTGTTGCTTTGTTTTTTAGATGTTTCAGGAAACACCATACACTTCTCTCGAGTGGTTGTTGGCAATTTACATCCCGCCCATCAGCATAACAAGGCTCCCAGTTCTCCATGGCCTGTCCTGCCTTTCTGGATTTTACACTTTTTTCAGATGGCCCTTTTGACCGGGGGGAAGTGAGACTTCATTGTAGTGCAGATTTCCTTTGCAAGCTTGCTTGGTTGGCCAAAAAGGGCGTATGCGTTTTTTCCTGAATATATTCAGGAAAAAACGCATACGCCCTTTTTGGCCAAGTGCATCATTGTGGACGTTCTGCCTCTTTTCCTATGCTTTCAATGCAATTCCAGTCTACCTCCTGAAATCGGTTTCCTGCAATTCTGCCCCGCTTTCAAGTCCTCTTGGCAGCCTTACTTCAGTCTATTTTTGGACGATAGCTGTCATTTATAACTCTGCAGGTTTGTGAATTACAGTGCCCCTGAGCTCCTTTCTTCAACTCGCTTTCTTTTGAGCTGGCCGCAACACCGCAGGATGGCTTCAGGCCCTAATCTGGTTCCGGTACGGCACGCTGAGCCTTTGGTTATTTCCTTTTCCTGGTGGGAAATGAGAGTTAAATTTCCCCGTCCAGATACCTCGAGCTAGCCTCTCATTGGTTCTCGCTATTCCTGTTCATCTTCCGCAGAAATTGCAAACTGGGCCAAACAGGAGGTTAAAGGGACTGACTCTCCAAGTCGGGAGAGTGTTAGTAAAGCGTCTGGAATGTTGCACCCGAGTACCAGGGTACGAAAACTGAGACATATTTGAACACGTCTCCCGATCACATGGTTGATCATACTCTAGGTTCCACATGCATGTTTTAGCTGAAGGAAGAATACCTTAAACCTGGGTAGTTGAAACCCGTGGAATGGGTACCATGCAATATGACTTCAAAGGGTCTTCATTTGCTCACCGAACCTCTCCAATCCTATCACTGCTGCGTTTATGCCCCTGTACACATGCTTGATTCTCTTTCGGAGACATAGCAATCCATAGGTTTTAAGATACTTACTAGTCAGGTACATTCTTAGGCGTTTAATATGCGGTGTTGAGTCCATTTCGTTGAGCAAGGAGTAGCTCTTGTCTATTCCATATTTGACTTAAGGAACTTTATCTGTGCTCATTTCAATCTCTGGTTTTATGCAGCACCCCAACTCACCTTTCCCCTTAAGCAAGCATAAGTTGGTTTTCTAAATTTGAGACCCTGTTCTGTTCTGTAATTCAGTTCCTGTGTAGCCAAGTTTACATTCCGTGTATTACTGATATCTTATGATGTTTCTTTTTCTGTGTGACTTACTTCAGTTAGAATCATCATACCTGAATCCACTCATTGTGCTGCTAAGGGCCTGATGACACAGATTTCATTGCTGAGTGATATTGCTTTGTACGTAAGTACCACAAGTTCTTTATCCATTTTTCACTTTCTGCGATGTTGAAATTGTACTGTAAACGAGGTTCTTGTAAACAGAGCCATTCCTAACTTTGGGGTGGCTGTGTCTTTTTGATTTTAATTTCCCTAAGCTATAGGACCATAAGTGGAAGTGCCCTAGGTTCTGTTGCTTTGTTTTTTAGATGTTTCAGGAAACACCATACACTTCTCCCCAGTGGTTGTTGGCAATTTACATCCCGCCCATCAGCATAACAAGGCTCCCAGTTCTCCATGGCCTGTCCTGCCTTTCTGGATTTTACACTTTTTTCAGATAGCCCTTTTGACCGGGGGGAAGTGAGACTTCATTGTAGTGCAGATTTCCTTTGCAAGCTTGCTTGGTTGGCCAAAAAGGGCGTATGCGTTTTCTCCTGAATATATTCAGGAAAAAACGCATACGCCCTTTTTGGCCAAGTGCATCATTGTGGACGTTCTGCCTCTTTTCCTATGCTTTCAATGCAATTCCAGTCTACCTCCTGAAATCGGTTTCCTGCAATTCTGCCCCGCTTTCAAGTCCTCTTGGCAGCCTTACTTCAGTCTATTTTTGGACGATAGCTGTCATTTATAACTCTGCAGGTTTGTGAATTACAGTGCCCCTGAGCTGCTTTGTTCAACTCGCTTTCTTTTGAGCTGGCCGCAACACCGCAGGATGGCTTCAGGCCCTAATCTGGTTCCGGTACGGCACGCTGAGCCTTTGGTTAATTCCTCTTCCTGGTGGGAAATGAGAGTTAAATTTGCCCGTCCAGACACCTCCAGCTAGCCTCTCATTGGTTCTCGCTATTCCTGTTCATCTTCCGCAGAAATTGCAAACTGGGCCAAACAGGAGGTTAAAGGCGCTGACTCTCCAAGTGGGGAGAGTGTTAGTAAAGCGTCTGGAATGTTGCACCCGAGTACCAGGGGAGGAAAACTGAGACATATTTGAACACGTCTCCCGTTCACATGGTTGATCATACTTGGGTTCCACATGCATGTTTTAGCTGAAGAAAGAATACCTAAAACCTGGGTAGTTGAAAACCGTGGAATGGGTACCATGCAATATGACTTCAAAGGGTCTTCATTTGCTCACCGAACCTCTCCAATCCTATCACTGCTGCGTTTATGCCCCTGTACACATGCTTGATTCTCTTTCGGAGACATAGCAATCCATAGGTTTTCAAGATACTTACTAGTCAGGTACATTCTTAGGCGTTTAATATGCGGTGTTGAGTCCATTTCGTTGAGCAAGGAGTAGTTCTTGTCTATTCCATATTTGGCTTAAGGAACTTTATCTGTGCTCATTTCAATCTCTGGTTTTATGCAGCACCCCAACTCACCTTTCCCCTTAAGCAAGCATAAGTTGGTTTTCTAAATTTGAGACCCTGTTCTGTTCTGTAATTCAGTTCCTGTGTAGCCAAGTTTACATTCCGTGTATTAGTGATATCTTATGATGTTTCTTTTTCTGTGTGACTTATTTCAGTTAGAATCATCATACCTGAATCCACTCATTGTGATGCTAAGGGCCTGATGACATAGATTTCATTGCTGAGTGATATTGCTTTGTAAGTGAATACCACAACTTCTTTATCCATTTTTCACTTTCTGCGATGTTGAACTTGTACTGTAAACGAGGTTCTTGTAAAGAGAGCCGTTCCAAACTTTGGGGTGGCTGTGTCTTTTTGATTTTAATTTCCCTAAGCTATAGGACCATAAGTGGAAGTGCCCTAGGCTCTGTTGCTTTGTTTTTTAGATGTTTCAGGAAACACCATACACTTCTCCCAAGTGTCTGTTGGAAATTTACATCCCGCCCATCAGCATAACAAGGTTCCCAGTTCTCAATGGCCTGTTGCCTTTCTGGATTTTACACTTTTTTTAGATGGCCCTTTTGACCGGGGGGAAGTGAGACTTCATTGTAGTGCAGATTTCCTTTGCAAGCTTGCTTGGTTGGCCAAAAAGGGCGTATGCGTTTTTTCCTGAATATATTCAGGAAAAAACGCATACGCCCTTTTTGGCCAAGTGCATCATTGTGGACGTTCTGCCTCTTTTCCTATGCTTTCAATGCAATTCCAGTCTACCTCCTGAAATCGGTTTCCTGCAATTCTGCCCCGCTTTCAAGTCCTCTTGGCAGCCTTACTTCAGTCTATTTTTGGACGATAGCTGTCATTTATAACTCTGCAGGTTTGTGAATTACAGTGCCCCTGAGCTCCTTTCTTCAACTCGCTTTCTTTTGAGCTGCCGCAACACCGCAGGATGGCTTCAGGCCCTAATCTGGTTCCGGTACGGCACGCTGAGCCTTTGGTTATTTCCTCTTCCTGGTGGGAAATGAGAGTTAAATTTGCCCGTCCAGACACCTCCAGCTAGCCTCTCATTGGTTCTCGCTATTCCTGTTCATCTTCTGCAGAAATTGCAAACTGGGCCAAACAGGAGGTTAAAGGGACTGACTCTCCAAGTCGGGAGAGTGTTATAAAGCGTCTGGAATGTTGCACCCGAGTACCAGGGGAGGAAAACTGAGACATATTTGAACACGTCTCCCGTTCACATGGTTGATCATACTCTGGGTTCCACATGCATGTTTTAGCTGAAGGAAGAATACCTTAAACCTGGAGAGTTGAGACCCGTGTAATGGGTACCATGCAATATGACTTCAAAGGGTCTTCATTTGCTCACTGAACCTCTCCAATCCTATCACTGCTGCGTTTATTCCCCTGTACACACGCTTGATTCTCTTTTGGAGACATAGCAATCCATAGGTTTTAAGATACTTACTAGTCAGGTACATTCTTAGGGGTTTAATATGGGGTTTTGAGTCCATTTCGTTGAGCAAGGAGTAGCTCTTGTCTATTCCATATTTGGCTTAAGGAACTTTATCTGTGCTCATTTCAATCTCTGGTTTTATGCAGCACCCCAACTCACCTTTCCCCTTAAGCAAGCATAAGTTGGTTTTCTAAATTTGAGACCCTGTTCTGTTCTGGAATGCAGTTCCTGTGTAGCCAAGTTTACATTCCGTGTATTAGTGATATCTTATGATGTTTCTTTTTCTGTGTGACTTATTTCAGTTAGAATCATCATACCTGAATCCACTCATTGTGCTGCTAAGGGCCTGATGACATAGATTTCATTGCTGAGTGATATTGCTTTGTAAGTGAATACCACAACTTCTTTATCCATTTTTCACTTTCTGCGATGTTGAACTTGTACTGTAAACGAGGTTCTTGTAAACAGAGGCGTCCCAAACTTTGGGGTGGCTGTGTCTTTTTGATTTTAATTTCCCTAAGCTATAGGACCATAAGTGGAAGTGCCCTAGGCTCTGTTGCTTTGTTTTTTAGATGTTTCAGGAAACACCATACACTTCTCCCGAGTGTCTGTTGGCAATTTACATCCCGCCCATCAGCATAACAAGGCTCCCAGTTCTCCATGGCCTGTCCTGCCTTTCTGGATTTTACACTTTTTTCAGATGGCCCTTTTGACCAGGGGGAAGTGAGACTTCATTGTAGTGCAGATTTCCTTTGCAAGCTTGCTTGGTTGGCCAAAAAGGGCGTATGCGTTTTTTCCTGAATATATTCAGGAAAAAACGCATACGCCCTTTTTGGCCAAGTGCATCATTGTGGACGTTCTGCCTCTTTTCCTATGCTTTCAATGCAATTCCAGTCTACCTCCTGAAATCGGTTTCCTGCAATTCTGCCCCGCTTTCAAGTCCTCTTGGCAGCCTTACTTCAGTCTATTTTTGGATGATAGCTGTCATTTATAACTCTGCAGGTTTGTGCATTACAGTGCCCCTGAGCTCCTTTCTTCAACTTGCTTTCTTGTGACCTGGCCGCAACACCGCAGGATGGCTTCAGGCCCTAATCTGGTTCTGGCACGGCACGCTGAGCCTTTGGTTATTTCCTCTTCCTGGTGGGAAATGAGAGTTAAATTTGCCCGTCCAGACACCTCCAGCTAGCCTCTCATTGGTTCTCGCTATTCCTGTTCATCTTCCGCAGAAATTGCAAACTGGGCCAAACAGGAGGTTAAAGGCGCTGACTCTCCAAGTGGGGAGAGTGTTAGTAAAGCGTCTGGAATGTTGCACCCGAGTACCAGGGTACGAAAACTGACATAGTTGAACACGTCTCCCGATCACATGGTTGATCATACTCTATGTTCCACATGCATGTTTTAGCTGAAGGAAGAATACCTTAAACCTGGGTAGTTGAAACCCGTGGAATGGGTACCATGCAATATGACTTCAAAGGGTCTTCATTTGCTCACCGAACCTCTCCAATCCTATCACTGCTGCGTTTATGCCCCTGTACACATGCTTGATTCTCTTTCGGAGACATAGCAATCCATAGGTTTTAAGATACTTACTAGTCAGGTACATTCTTAGGCGTTTAATATGCGGTGTTGAGTCCATTTTGTTGAGTAAGGAGTAGCTCTTGTCTATTCCATATTTGGCTTAAGGAACTTTATCTGTGCTCATTTCAATCTCTGGTTTTATGCAGCACCCCAACTCACCTTTACCCTTAAGCAAGCATAAGTTGGTTTTCTAAATTTGAGACCCTGTTCTGTTCTGTAATTCAGTTCCCGTGTAGCCAAGTTTACATTCCGTGTATTACTGATATCTTATGATGTTTCTTTTTCTGTGTGACTTATTTCAGTTAGAATCATCGTACATGAATCCACTCATTGTGCTGCTAAGGGCCTGATGACACAGATTTCATTGCTGAGTGATATTGCTTTGTAAGTAAATACCACAACTTCTTTATCCATTTTTCACTTTCTGCGATGTTGAACTTGTACTGTAAACGAGGTTCTTGTAAACAGAGCCGTTCCAAACTTTGGGGTGGCTGTGTCTTTTTGATTTTAATTTCCCTAAGCTATAGGACCATAAGTGGAAGTGCCCTAGGTTCTGTTGCTTTGTTTTTTAGATGTTTCAGGAAACACCATACACTTCTCCCGAGTGTCTGTTGGCAATTTACATCCCGCACATCAGCATAACAAGGCTCCCAGTTCTCCATGGCCTGTCCTGCCTTTCTGGATTTTACACTTTTTTCAGATGGCCCTTTTGACCGGGGGGAAGTGAGACTTCATTGTAGTGCAGATTTCCTTTGCAAGCTTGCTTGGTTGGCCAAAAAGGGCGTATGCGTTTTTTCCTGAATATATTCAGGAAAAAACGCATACGCCCTTTTTGGCCAAGTGCATCATTGTGGACGTTCTGCCTCTTTTCCTATGCTTTCAATGCAATTCCAGTCTACCTCCTGAAATCGGTTTCCTGCAATTCTGCCCCGCTTTCAAGTCCTCTTGGCAGCCTTACTTCAGTCTATTTTTGGACGATAGCTGTCATTTATAACTCTGCAGGTTTGTGAATTACAGTGCCCCTGAGCTCCTTTCTTCAACTCGCTTTCTTTTGAGCTGCCGCAACACCGCAGGATGGCTTCAGGCCCTAATCTGGTTCCGGTACGGCACGCTGAGCCTTTGGTTATTTCCTCTTCCTGGTGGGAAATGAGAGTTAAATTTGCCCGTCCAGACACCTCCAGCTAGTCTCTCATTGGTTCTCGCTATTCCTGTTCATCTTCCGCAGAAATTGCAAACTGGGCCAAAGAGGAGGTTAAAGGCGCTGACTCTCCAAGTGGGGAGAGTGTTAGTAAAGCGTCTGGAATGTTGCACCCGAGTACCAGGGGAGGAAAACTGAGACATATTTGAACACGTCTCCCGTTCACATGGTTGATCATACTTGGGTTCCACATGCATGTTTTAGCTGAAGGAAGAATACCTTAAACCTGGAGAGGTAAGACCCATGTAATGGGTACCATGCAATATGACTTCAAAGGGTCTTCATTTGCTCACCGAACCTCTCCAATCCTATCACTGCTGCGTTTATGCCCCTGTACACATGCTTGATTCTCTTTCGGAGACATAGCAATCCATAGGTTTTAAGATACTTACTAGTCAGGTACATTCTTAGGCATTTAATATGCGGTGTTGAGTCCATTTCGTTGAGCAAGGTGTAGCTCTTGTCTATTCCATATTTGACTTAAGGAACTTTATCTGTGCTCATTTCAATCTCTGGTTTTATGCAGCACCCCACCTCACCTTTACCCTTAAGCAAGCATAAGTTGGTTTTCTAAATTTGAGACCCTGTTCTGTTCTGTAATTCAGTTCCTGTGTAGCCAAGTTTACCTTCCATGTATTACTGATATCTTATGATGTTTCTTTTTCTGTGTGACTTATTTCAGTTAGAATCATCATACCTGAATCCACTCATTGTGATGCTAAGGGCCTGATGACATAGATTTCATTGCTGAGTGATATTGCTTTGTAAGTAAATACCACAACTTCTTTATCCATTTTTCACTTTCTGCGATGTTGAACTTCTACTGTAAACGAGGTTCTTGTAAACAGAGGCGTCCCAAACTTTGGGGTGGCTGTGTCTTTTTGATTTTAATTTCCCTAAGCTATAGGACCATAAGTGGCAGTGCCCTAGGCTCTGTTGCTTTGTTTTTTAGATGTTTCAGGAAACACCATACACTTCTCCCCAGTGTCTGTTGAAAATTTACATCCCGCCCATCAGCATAACAAGGCTCCCAGTTCTCCATGGCCTGTCCTGCCTTTCTGGATTTTACACTTTTTTCAGATGGCCCTTTTGACCGGGGGGAAGTGAGACTTCATTGTAGTGCAGATTTCCTTTGCAAGCTTGCTTGGTTGGCCAAAAAGGGCGTATGCGTTTTTTCCTGAATATATTCAGGAAAAAACGCATACGCCCTTTTTGGCCAAGTGCATCATTGTGGACGTTCTGCCTCTTTTCCTATGCTTTCAATGCAATTCCAGTCTACCTCCTGAAATCGGTTTCCTGCAATTCTGCCCCGCTTTCAAGCCCTCTTGGCAGCCTTACTTCAGTCTATTTTTGGACGATAGCTGTCATTTATAACTCTGCAGGTTTGTGAATTACAGTGCCCCTGAGCTCCTTTCTTCAACTCGCTTTCTTGTGACCTGGCCGCAACACCGCAGGATGGCTTCAGGCCCTAATCTGGTTCCGGTACGGCACGCTGAGCCTTTGGTTATTTCCTCTTCCTGGTGGGAAATGAGAGTTAAATTTGCCCGTCCAGACACCTCCAGCTAGCCTCTCATTGGTTCTCGCTATTCCTGTTCATCTTCCGCAGAAATTGCAAACTGGGCCAAACAGGAGGTTAAAAGCGCTGACTCTCCAAGTGGGGAGAGTGTTAGTAAATCGTCTGGAATGTTGCACCCGAGTACCAGGGGAGGAAAACTGAGACATATTTGAACACGTCTCCCGTTCACATGGTTGATCATACTTGGGTTCCACATGCATGTTTTAGCTGAAGGAAGAATACCTTAAACCTGGAGAGTTGAGACCCGTGTAAGTGTAATGGGTACCATGCAATATGACTTCAAAGGGTCTTCATTTGCTCACTGAACCTCTCCAATCCTATCACTGCTGCGTTTATGCCCCTGTACACACGCTTGATTCTCTTTTGGAGACATAGAAATCCATAGGTTTTAAGCTACTTACTAGTCAGGTACATTCTTAGGCGTTTAATATGCGGTGTTGAGTCCATTTCGTTGAGCAAGGAGTAGCTCTTGTCTATTCCATATTTGGCTTAAGGAACTTTATCTGTGCTCATTTCAATCTCTGGTTTTATGCAGCACCCCAACTCACCTTTCCCCTTAAGCAAGCATAAGTTGGTTTTCTAAATTTGAGACACTGTTCTGTTTTGGAATTCAGTTCCTGTGTAGCCAAGTTTACATTCCGTGTATTAGTGATACCTTATGATGTTTCTTTTTCTGTGTGACTTATTTCAGTTAGAATCATCGTACCTGAATCCACTCATTGTGCTGCTAAGGGCCTGATGACACAGATTTCATTGCTGAGTGATATTGCTTTGTAAGTAAATACCACAACTTCTTTATCCATTTTTCACTTTCTGCGATGTTGAACTTGTACTGTAAACGAGGTTCTTGTAAACAGAGCCGTTCCAAACTTTGGGGTGGCTGTGTCTTTTTGATTTTAATTTCCCTAAGCTATAGGACCATAAGTGGAAGTGCCCTAGGTTCTGTTGCTTTGTTTTTTAGATGTTTCAGGAAACACCATACACTTCTCCTGAGTGGTTGTTGGCAATTTACATCTCGCCCATCAGCATAACAAGGCTCCCAGTTCTCCATGGCCTGTCTTGCCTTTCTGGATTTTACACTTTTTTCAGATGGCCCTTTTGACCGGGGGGAAGTGAGACTTCATTGTAGTCAGATTTCCTTTGCAAGCTTGCTTGGTTGGCCAAAAAGGGCGTATGCGTTTTTTCCTGAATATATTCAGGAAAAAACGCATACGCCCTTTTTGGCCAAGTGCATCATTGTGGACGTTCTGCCTCTTTTCCTATGCTTTCAATGCAATTCCAGTCTACCTCCTGAAATCGGTTTCCTGCAATTCTGCCCCGCTTTCAAGTCCCCTTGGCAGCCTTACTTCAGTCTATTTTTGGACGATAGCTGTCATTTATAAGTCTGCAGGTTTGTGAATTACAGTGCCCCTGAGCTCCTTTCTTCAACTCGCTTTCTTGTGACCTGGCCGCAACACCGCAGGATGGCTTCAGGCCCTAATCTGGTTCGGGCACGGCACGCTGAGCCTTTGGTTAATTCCTCTTCCTGGTGGGAAATGAGAGTTAAATTTGCCCGTCCAGACACCTCCAGCTAGTCTCTCATTGGTTCTCACTATTCCTGTTCATCTTCCGCAGAAATTGCAAACTGGGCCAAACAGGAGGTTAAAGGGACTGACTCTCCAAGTCGGGAGAGTGTTAGTAAAGCGTCTGGAATGTTGCACCCGAGTACCAGGGGAGGAAAACTGAGACATATTTGAACACGTCTCCCGATCACATGGTTGATCATACTTGGGTTCCACATGCATGTTTTAGCTGAAGGAAGAATACCTTAAACCTGGAGAGTTAAGACCCGTGTAATGGGTACCATGCAATATGACTTCAAAGGGTCTTCATTTGCTCACCGAACCTCTCCAATCCTATCACTGCTGCGTTTATGCCCCTGTACACATGCTTGATTCTCTTTTGGAGACATAGAAATCCATAGGTTTTAAGATACTTACTAGTCAGGTACATTCTTAGGCATTTAATATGCGGTGTTGAGTCCATTTCGTTGAGCAAGGTGTAGCTCTTGTCTATTCCATATTTGACTTAAGGAACTTTATCTGTGCTCATTTCAATCTCTGGTTTTATGCAGCACCCCACCTCACCTTTACCCTTAAGCAAGCATAAGTTGGTTTTCTAAATTTGAGACCCTGTTCTGTTCTGTAATTCAGTTCCTGTGTAGCCAAGTTTACCTTCCATGTATTACTGATATCTTATGATGTTTCTTTTTCTGTGTGACTTATTTCAGTTAGAATCATCATACCTGAATCCACTCATTGTGATGCTAAGGGCCTGATGACATAGATTTCATTGCTGAGTGATATTGCTTTGTAAGTAAATACCACAACTTCTTTATCCATTTTTCACTTTCTGCGATGTTGAACTTCTACTGTAAACGAGGTTCTTGTAAACAGAGGCGTCCCAAACTTTGGGGTTCCTGTGTCTTTTTGATTTTAATTTCCCTAAGCTATAGGACCATAAGTGGCAGTGCCCTAGGCTCTGTTGCTTTGTTTTTTAGATGTTTCAGGAAACACCATACACTTCTCCCCAGTGTCTGTTGACAATTTACATCCCGCCCATCAGCATAACAAGGCTCCCAGTTCTCCATGGCCTGTCCTGCCTTTCTGGATTTTACACTTTTTTCAGATGGCCCTTTTGACCGGGGGGAAGTGAGACTTCATTGTAGTGCAGATTTCCTTTGCAAGCTTGCTTGGTTGGCCAAAAAGGGCGTATGCGTTTTTTCCTGAATATATTCAGGAAAAAACGCATACGCCCTTTTTGGCCAAGTGCATCATTGTGGACGTTCTGCCTCTTTTCCTATGCTTTCAATGCAATTTCAGTCTACCTCCTGAAATCGGTTTCCTGCAATTCTGCCCCGCTTTCAAGTCCTCTTGGCAGCCTTACTTCAGTCTATTTTTGGACGATAGCTGTCATTTATAACTCTGCAGGTTTGTGAATTACAGTGCCCCTGAGCTCCTTTCTTCAACTCGCTTTCTTGTGACCTGGCCGCAACACCGCAGGATGGCTTCAGGCCCTAATCTGGTTCCGGTACGGCACGCTGAGCCTTTGGTTATTTCCTCTTCCTGGTGGGAAATGAGAGTTAAATTTGCCCGTCCAGACACCTCCAGCTAGCCTCTCATTGGTTCTCGCTATTCCTGTTCATCTTCCGCAGAAATTGCAAACTGGGCCAAACAGGAGGTTAAAAGCGCTGACTCTCCAAGTGGGGAGAGTGTTAGTAAATCGTCTGGAATGTTGCACCCGAGTACCAGGGGAGGAAAACTGAGACATATTTGAACACGTCTCCCGTTCACATGGTTGATCATACTTGGGTTCCACATGCATGTTTTAGCTGAAGGAAGAATACCTTAAACCTGGAGAGTTGAGACCCGTGTAAGTGTAATGGGTACCATGCAATATGACTTCAAAGGGTCTTCATTTGCTCACTGAACCTCTCCAATCCTATCACTGCTGCGTTTATGCCCCTGTACACACGCTTGATTCTCTTTTGGAGACATAGAAATCCATAGGTTTTAAGCTACTTACTAGTCAGGTACATTCTTAGGCGTTTAATATGCGGTGTTGAGTCCATTTCGTTGAGCAAGGAGTAGCTCTTGTCTATTCCATATTTGGCTTAAGGAACTTTATCTGTGCTCATTTCAATCTCTGGTTTTATGCAGCACCCCAACTCACCTTTCCCCTTAAGCAAGCGTAAGTGGGTTTTCTAAATTTGAGACACTGTTCTGTTTTGGAATTCAGTTCCTGTGTAGCCAAGTTTACATTCCGTGTATTAGTGATACCTTATGATGTTTCTTTTTCTGTGTGACTTATTTCAGTTAGAATCATCGTACCTGAATCCACTCATTGTGCTGCTAAGGGCCTGATGACACAGATTTCATTGCTGAGTGATATTGCTTTGTAAGTAAATACCACAACTTCTTTATCCATTTTTCACTTTCTGCGATGTTGAACTTGTACTGTAAACGAGGTTCTTGTAAACAGAGCCGTTCCAAACTTTGGGGTGGCTGTGTCTTTTTGATTTTAATTTCCCTAAGCTATAGGACCATAAGTGGAAGTGCCCTAGGTTCTGTTGCTTTGTTTTTTAGATGTTTCAGGAAACACCATACACTTCTCCTGAGTGGTTGTTGGCAATTTACATCTCGCCCATCAGCATAACAAGGCTCCCAGTTCTCCATGGCCTGTCTTGCCTTTCTGGATTTTACACTTTTTTCAGATGGCCCTTTTGACCGGGGGGAAGTGAGACTTCATTGTAGTCAGATTTCCTTTGCAAGCTTGCTTGGTTGGCCAAAAAGGGCGTATGCGTTTTTTCCTGAATATATTCAGGAAAAAACGCATACGCCCTTTTTGGCCAAGTGCATCATTGTGGACGTTCTGCCTCTTTTCCTATGCTTTCAATGCAATTCCAGTCTACCTCCTGAAATCGGTTTCCTGCAATTCTGCCCCGCTTTCAAGTCCCCTTGGCAGCCTTACTTCAGTCTATTTTTGGACGATAGCTGTCATTTATAAGTCTGCAGGTTTGTGAATTACAGTGCCCCTGAGCTCCTTTCTTCAACTCGCTTTCTTGTGACCTGGCCGCAACACCGCAGGATGGCTTCAGGCCCTAATCTGGTTCGGGCACGGCACGCTGAGCCTTTGGTTAATTCCTCTTCCTGGTGGGAAATGAGAGTTAAATTTGCCCGTCCAGACACCTCCAGCTAGTCTCTCATTGGTTCTCACTATTCCTGTTCATCTTCCGCAGAAATTGCAAACTGGGCCAAACAGGAGGTTAAAGGGACTGACTCTCCAAGTCGGGAGAGTGTTAGTAAAGCGTCTGGAATGTTGCACCCGAGTACCAGGGGAGGAAAACTGAGACATATTTGAACACGTCTCCCGTTCACATGGTTGATCATACTTGGGTTCCACATGCATGTTTTAGCTGAAGGAAGAATACCTTAAACCTGGAGAGTTAAGACCCGTGTAATGGGTACCATGCAATATGACTTCAAAGGGTCTTCATTTGCTCACCGAACCTCTCCAATCCTATCACTGCTGCGTTTATGCCCCTGTACACATGCTTGATTCTCTTTTGGAGACATAGAAATCCATAGGTTTTAAGATACTTACTAGTCAGGTACATTCTGAGGCGTTTAATATGCGGTGTTGAGTCCATTTCATTGAGCAAGGAGTAGCTCTTGTCTATTCCATATTTGACTTAAGGAACTTTATCTGTGCTCATTTCAATCTCTGGTTTTATGCAGCACCCCAACTCACCTTTACCCTTAAGCAAGCATAAGTTGGTTTTCTAAATTTGAGACCCTGTTCTGTTCTGTAATTCACTTCCTGTGTAGCCAAGTTTACATTCCGTGTATTACTGATATCTTATGATGTTTCTTTTTCTGTGTGACTTATTTCAGGTAGAATCATCATACCTGAATCCACTCATTGTGCTGCTAAGGGCCTGATGACATAGATTTCATTGCTGAGTGATATTGCTTTGTAAGTAAATACCACAACTTCTTTATCCATTTTTCACTTTCTGCGATGTTGAACTTGTACTGTAAACGAGGTTCTTGTAAACAGAGGCGTCCCAAACTTTGGGGTTAATGTGTCTTTTTGATTTTAATTTCCCTAAGCTATAGGACCATAAGTGGCAGTGCCCTAGGCTCTGTTGCTTTGTTTTTTAGATGTTTCAGGAAACACCATACACTTCTCCTGAGTGTCTGTTGGCAATTTACATCCCGCCCATCAGCATAACAAGGCTCCCAGTTCTCCATGGCCTGTCCTGCCTTTCTGGATTTTACACTTTTTTCAGATGGCCCTTTTGACCGGGGGGAAGTGAGACTTCATTGTAGTGCAGATTTCCTTTGCAAGCTTGCTTGGTTGGCCAAAAAGGGCGTATGCGTTTTTTCCTGAATATATTCAGGAAAAAACGCATACGCCCTTTTTGGCCAAGTGCATCATTGTGGACGTTCTGCCTCTTTTCCTATGCTTTCAATGCAATTCCAGTCTACCTCCTGAAATCGGTTTCCTGCAATTCTGCCCCGCTTTCAAGTCCTCTTGGCAGCCTTACTTCAGTCTATTTTTGGACGATAGCTGTCATTTATAACTCTGCAGGTTTGTGAATTACAGTGCCCCTGAGCTCCTTTCTTCAACTCACTTTCTTGTGACCTGGCCGCAACACCGCAGGATGGCTTCAGGCCCTAATCTGGTCCCGGCCCGGCACGCTGAGCCTTTGGTTATTTCCTCTTCCTGGTGGGAAATGAGAGTTAAATTTGCCCGTCCAGACACCTCCAGCTAGTCTCTCATTGGTTCTCGCTATTCCTGTTCATCTTCCGCAGAAATTGCAAACTGGGCCAAACAGGAGGTTAAAGGCGCTGACTCTCCAAGTGGGGAGAGTGTTAGTAAAGCGTCTGGAATGTTGCACCCGAGTACCAGGGGAGGAAAACTGAGACATATTTGAACACGTCTCCCGTTCACATGGTTGATCATACTTGGGTTCCACATGCATGTTTTAGCTGAAGGAAGAATACCTTAAACCTGGAGAGGTAAGACCCATGTAATGGGTACCATGCAATATGACTTCAAAGGGTCTTCATTTGCTCACCGAACCTCTCCAATCCTATCACTGCTGCGTTTATGCCCCTGTACACATGCTTGATTCTCTTTCGGAGACATAGCAATCCATAGGTTTTAAGATACTTACTAGTCAGGTACATTCTTAGGCATTTAATATGCGGTGTTGAGTCCATTTCGTTGAGCAAGGTGTAGCTCTTGTCTATTCCATATTTGACTTAAGGAACTTTATCTGTGCTCATTTCAATCTCTGGTTTTATGCAGCACCCCACCTCACCTTTACCCTTAAGCAAGCATAAGTTGGTTTTCTAAATTTGAGACCCTGTTCTGTTCTGTAATTCAGTTCCTGTGTAGCCAAGTTTACCTTCCATGTATTACTGATATCTTATGATGTTTCTTTTTCTGTGTGACTTATTTCAGTTAGAATCATCATACCTGAATCCACTCATTGTGATGCTAAGGGCCTGATGACATAGATTTCATTGCTGAGTGATATTGCTTTGTAAGTAAATACCACAACTTCTTTATCCATTTTTCACTTTCTGCGATGTTGAACTTCTACTGTAAACGAGGTTCTTGTAAACAGAGGCGTCCCAAACTTTGGGGTGGCTGTGTCTTTTTGATTTTAATTTCCTTAAGCTATAGGACCATAAGTGGCAGTGCCCTAGGCTCTGTTGCTTTGTTTTTTAGATGTTTCAGGAAACACCATACACTTCTCCCCAGTGTCTGTTGACAATTTACATCCCGCCCATCAGCATAACAAGGCTCCCAGTTCTCCATGGCCTGTCCTGCCTTTCTGGATTTTACACTTTTTTCAGATGGCCCTTTTGACCGGGGGGAAGTGAGGCTTCATTGTAGTGCAGATTTCCTTTGCAAGCTTGCTTGGTTGGCCAAAAAGTGCGTATGCGTTTTTTCCTGAATATATTCAGGAAAAAACGCATACGCCCTTTTTGGCCAAGTGCATCATTGTGGACGTTCTGCCTCTTTTCCTATGCTTTCAATGCAATTTCAGTCTACCTCCTGAAATCGGTTTCCTGCAATTCTGCCCCGCTTTCAAGTCCTCTTGGCAGCCTTACTTCAGTCTATTTTTGGACGATAGCTGTCATTTATAACTCTGCAGGTTTGTGAATTACAGTGCCCCTGAGCTCCTTTCTTCAACTCGCTTTCTTGTGACCTGGCCGCAACACCGCAGGATGGCTTCAGGCCCTAATCTGGTTCTGGCATGGCACGCTGAGCCTTTGGTTAATTCTACCTCCTGGTGGGAAATGAGAGTTAAATTTGCCCGTCCAGACACCTCCAGCTAGCCTCTCATTGGTTCTCGCTATTCCTATTCATCTTCCGCAGAAATTGCAAACTGTGCCAAACAGGAGGTTAAAGGCGCTGACTCTCCAAGTGGGGAGAGTGTTAGTAAAGCGTCTGGAATGTTGCACCCGAGTACCAGGGGAGGAAAACTGAGACATATTTGAACACGTCTCCCGATCACATGGTTGATCATACTCTGGGTTCCACATGCATGTTTTAGCTGAAGGAAGAATACCTAAAACCTGGGTAGTTGAAACCCGTGGAATGGGTACCATGCAATATGACTTCAAAGGGTCTTCATTTGCTCACCGAACCTCTCCAATCCTATCACTGCTGCGTTTATGCCCCTGTACACATGCTTGATTCTCTTTCGGAGACATAGCAATCCATAGGTTTTTAAGATACTTACTAGTCAGGTACATTCTTAGGCGTTTAATATGCGGTGTTGAGTCCATTTCGTTGAGCAAGGAGTAGCTCTTGTCTATTCCATATTTGATTTAAGGAACTTTATCTGTGCTCATTTCAATCTCTGGTTTTATGCAGCACCCCAACTCACCTTTACACTTAAGCAAGCATAAGTTGGTTTTCTAAATTTGAGACCCTGTTCTGTTCTGTAATTCAGTTCCTGTGTAGCCAAGTTTACATTCCGTGTATTACTGATATCTTATGATGTTTCTTTTTCTGTGTGACTTACTTCAGTTAGAATCATCATACCTGAATCCACTCATTGTGCTGCTAAGGGCCTGATGACACAGATTTCATTGCTGAGTGATATTGCTTTGTAAGTAAATACCACAACTTCTTTATCCATTTTTCACTTTCTGTGATGTTGAACTTGTACTGTAAACGAGGTTCTTGTAAACAGAGCCGTTCCAAACTTTGGGGTGGCTGTGTGTTTTTGATTTTAATTTCCCTAAGCTATAGGACCATAAGTGGAAGTGCCCTAGGTTCTGTTGCTTTGTTTTTTAGATGTTTCAGGAAACACCATACACTTCTCCCGAGTGTCTGTTGGCAATTTACATCCCGCCCATCAGCATAACAAGGCTCCCAGTTCTCCATGGCCTGTCCTGCCTTTCTGGATTTTACACTTTTTTCAGATGGCCCTTTTGACCGGGGGGAAGTGAGACTTCATTGTAGTGCAGATTTCCTTTGCAAGCTTGCTTGGTTGGCCAAAAAGGGCGTATGCGTTTTTTCCTGAATATATTCAGGAAAAAACGCATACGCCCTTTTTGGCCAAGTGCATCATTGTGGACGTTCTGCCTCTTTTCCTATGCTTTCAATGCAATTCCAGTCTACCTCCTGAAATCGGTTTCCTGCAATTCTGCCCCGCTTTCAAGTCCTCTTGGCAGCCTTACTTCAGTCTATTTTTGGACGATAGCTGTCATTTATAACTCTGCAGGTTTGTGCATTACAGTGCCCCTGAGCTCCTTTCTTCAACTCGCTTTCTTGTGACCTGGCCGCAACACTGCAGGATGGATTCAGGCCCTAATCTGGTTCCGGCACGGCACGCTGAGCCTTTGGTTATTTCCTTTTCCTGGTGGGAAATGAGAGTTAAATTTGCCCGTCCAGACACCTCCAGCTAGTCTCTCATTGGTTCTCGCTATTCCTGTTCATCTTCCGCAGAATTTGCTAACTGGGCCAAACAGGAGGTTAAAGGCGCTGACTCTCCAAGTGGGGAGAGTTTTAGTAAAGCGTCTGGAATGTTGCACCCGAGTACCAGGGGAGGAAAACTGAGACATATTTGAACACGTCTCCCGTTCACATGGTTGATCATACTTGGGTTCCACATGCATGTTTTAGCTGAAGGAAGAATACCTTAAACCTGGAGAGTTAAGACCCGTGTAATGGGTACCATGCAATATGACTTCAAAGGGTCTTCATTTGCTCACCGAACCTCTCCAATCCTATCACTGCTGCGTTTATGCCCCTGTACACATGCTTGATTCTCTTTCGGAGACATAGCAATCCATAGGTTTTTAAGATACTTACTAGTCAGGTACATTCTTAGGCGTTTAATATGCGGTGTTGAGTCCATTTCGTTGAGCAAGGAGTAGCTCTTGTCTATTCCATATTTGACTTAAGGAACTTTATCTGTGCTCATTTCAATCTCTGGTTTTATGCAGCACCCCAACTCACCTTTACCCTTAAGCAAGCATAAGTTGGTTTTCTAAATTTGAGACCCTGTTCTGTTCTGTAATTCAGTTCCTGTGTAGCCAAGTTTACATTCCGTGTATTACTGATATCTTATGATGTTTCTTTTTCTGTGTGACTTACTTCAGTTAGAATCATCATACCTGAATCCACTCATTGTGCTGCTAAGGGCCTGATGACACAGATTTCATTGCTGAGTGATATTGCTTTGTAAGTAAATACCACAACTTCTTTATCCATTTTTCACTTTCTGCGATGTTGAACTTGTACTGTAAATGAGGTTCTTGTAAACAGAGCCGTTCCAAACTTTGGGGTGGCTGTGTCTTTTTGATTTTAATTTCCCTAAGCTATAGGACCATAAGTGGAAGTGCCCTAGGTTCTGTTGCTTTGTTTTTTAGATGTTTCAGGAAACACCATACACTTCTCTCGAGTGGTTGTTGGCAATTTACATCCCGCCAATCAGCATAACAAGGCTCCCAGTTCTCCATGGCCTGTCCTGCCTTTCTGGATTTTACACTTTTTTCAGATGGCCCTTTTGACCGGGGGGAAGTGAGACTTCATTGTAGTGCAGATTTCCTTTGCAAGCTTGCTTGGTTGGCAAAAAAGGGCGTATGCGTTTTTTCCTGAATATATTCAGGAAAAAACGCATACGCCCTTTTTGGCCAAGTGCATCATTGTGGACGTTCTGCCTCTTTTCCTATGCTTTCAATGCAATTCCAGTCTACCTCCTGAAATCGGTTTCCTGCAATTCTGCCCCGCTTTCAAGTCCTCTTGGCAGCCTTACTTCAGTCTATTTTTGGACGATAGCTGTCATTTATAACTCTGCAGGTTTGTGAATTACAGTGCCCCTGAGCTGCTTTGTTCAACTCGCTTTCTTTTGAGCTGGCCGCAACACCGCAGGATGGCTTCAGGCCCTAATCTGGTTCCGGTACGGCACGCTGAGCCTTTGGTTATTTCCTCTTCCTGGTGGGAAATGAGAGTTAAATTTGCCTGTCCAGACACCTCCAGCTAGCCTCTCATTGGTTCTCGCTATTCCTGTTCATCTTCCGCAGAAATTGCAAACTGGGCCAAACAGGAGGTTAAAGGCGCTAACTCTCCAAGTGGGGAGAGTGTTAGTAAAGCGTCTGGAATGTTGCACCCGAGTACCAGGGGAGGAAAACTGAGACATATTTGAACATGTCTCCCGTTAACATGGTTGATCATACTTGGGTTCCACATGCATGTTTTAGCTGAAGGAAGAATACCTAAAACCTGGGTAGTTGAAACCCGTGGAATGGGTACCATGCAATATGACTTCAAAGGGTCTTCATTTGCTCACCGAACCTCTCCAATCCTATCACTGCTGCGTTTATGCCCCTGTACACATGCTTGATTCTCTTTCGGAGACATAGCAATCCATAGGTTTTAAGATACTTACTAGTCAGGTACATTCTTAGGCGTTTAATATGCGGTGTTGAGTCCATTTCGTTGAGCAAGGAGTAGTTCTTGTCTATTCCATATTTGGCTTAAGGAACTTTATCTGTGCTCATTTCAATCTCTGGTTTTATGCAGCACCCCAACTCACCTTTCCCCTTAAGCAAGCATAAGTTGGTTTTCTAAATTTGAGACCCTGTTCTGTTCTGTAATTCAGTTCCTGTGTAGCCAAGTTTACATTCCGTGTATTAGTGATATCTTATGATGTTTCTTTTTCTGTGTGACTTATTTCAGTTAGAATCATCATACCTGAATCCACTCATTGTGATGCTAAGGGCCTGATGACATAGATTTCATTGCTGAGTGATATTGCTTTGTAAGTGAATACCACAACTTCTTTATCCATTTTTCACTTTCTGCGATGTTGAACTTGTACTGTAAACGAGGTTCTTGTAAAGAGAGCCGTTCCAAACTTTGGGGTGGCTGTGTCTTTTTGATTTTAATTTCCCTAAGCTATAGGACCATAAGTGGAAGTGCCCTAGGCTCTGTTGCTTTGTTTTTTAGATGTTTCAGGAAACACCATACACTTCTCCCAAGTGTCTGTTGGAAATTTACATCCCGCCCATCAGCATAACAAGGTTCCCAGTTCTCAATGGCCTGTTGCCTTTCTGGATTTTACACTTTTTTCAGATGGCCCTTTTGACCGGGGGGAAGTGAGACTTCATTGTAGTGCAGATTTCCTTTGCAAGCTTGCTTGGTTGGCCAAAAAGGGCGTATGCGTTTTTTCCTGAATATATTCAGGAAAAAACGCATACGCCCTTTTTGGCCAAGTGCATCATTGTGGACGTTCTGCCTCTTTTCCTATGCTTTCAATGCAATTCCAGTCTACCTCCTGAAATCGGTTTCCTGCAATTCTGCCCCGCTTTCAAGTCCTCTTGGCAGCCTTACTTCAGTCTATTTTTGGACGATAGCTGTCATTTATAACTCTGCAGGTTTGTGAATTACAGTGCCCCTGAGCTCCTTTCTTCAACTCGCTTTCTTTTGAGCTGCCGCAACACCGCAGGATGGCTTCAGGCCCTAATCTGGTTCCGGTACGGCACGCTGAGCCTTTGGTTATTTCCTCTTCCTGGTGGGAAATGAGAGTTAAATTTGCCCGTCCAGACACCTCCAGCTAGCCTCTCATTGGTTCTCGCTATTCCTGTTCATCTTCTGCAGAAATTGCAAACTGGGCCAAACAGGAGGTTAAAGGGACTGACTCTCCAAGTCGGGAGAGTGTTATAGAGCGTCTGGAATGTTGCACCCGAGTACCAGGGGAGGAAAACTGAGACATATTTGAACACGTCTCCCGTTCACATGGTTGATCATACTCTGGGTTCCACATGCATGTTTTAGCTGAAGGAAGAATACCTTAAACCTGGAGAGTTGAGACCCGTGTAATGGGTACCATGCAATATGACTTCAAAGGGTCTTCATTTGCTCACTGAACCTCTCCAATCCTATCACTGCTGCGTTTATTCCCCTGTACACACGCTTGATTCTCTTTTGGAGACATAGCAATCCATAGGTTTTAAGATACTTACTAGTCAGGTACATTCTTAGGGGTTTAATATGGGGTTTTGAGTCCATTTCGTTGAGCAAGGAGTAGCTCTTGTCTATTCCATATTTGGCTTAAGGAACTTTATCTGTGCTCATTTCAATCTCTGGTTTTATGCAGCACCCCAACTCACCTTTCCCCTTAAGCAAGCATAAGTTGGTTTTCTAAATTTGAGACACTGTTCTGTTCTGGAATGCAGTTCCTGTGTAGCCAAGTTTACATTCCGTGTATTAGTGATATCTTATGATGTTTCTTTTTCTGTGTGACTTATTTCAGTTAGAATCATCATACCTGAATCCACTCATTGTGCTGCTAAGGGCCTGATGACATAGATTTCATTGCTGAGTGATATTGCTTTGTAAGTGAATACCACAACTTCTTTATCCATTTTTCACTTTCTGCGATGTTGAACTTGTACTGTAAACGAGGTTCTTGTAAACAGAGGCGTCCCAAACTTTGGGGTGGCTGTGTCTTTTTGATTTTAATTTCCCTAAGCTATAGGACCATAAGTGGAAGTGCCCTAGGCTCTGTTGCTTTGTTTTTTAGATGTTTCAGGAAACACCATACACTTCTCCCGAGTGTCTGTTGGCAATTTACATCCCGCCCATCAGCATAACAAGGCTCCCAGTTCTCCATGGCCTGTCCTGCCTTTCTGGATTTTACACTTTTTTCAGATGGCCCTTTTGACCGGGGGGAAGTGAGACTTCATTGTAGTGCAGATTTCCTTTGCAAGCTTGCTTGGTTGGCCAAAAAGGGCGTATGCGTTTTTTCCTGAATATATTCAGGAAAAAACGCATACGCCCTTTTTGGCCAAGTGCATCATTGTGGACGTTCTGCCTCTTTTCCTATGCTTTCAATGCAATTCCAGTCTACCTCCTGAAATCGGTTTCCTGCAATTCTGCCCCGCTTTCAAGTCCTCTTGGCAGCCTTACTTCAGTCTATTTTTGGACGAGAGCTGTCATTTATAACTCTGCAGGTTTGTGCATTACAGTGCCCCTGAGCTCCTTTCTTCAACTTGCTTTCTTGTGACCTGGCCGCAACACCGCAGGATGGCTTCAGGCCCTAATCTGGTTCTGGCACGGCACGCTGAGCCTTTGGTTATTTCCTCTTCCTGGTGGGAAATGAGAGTTAAATTTGCCCGTCCAGACACCTCCAGCTAGCCTCTCATTGGTTCTCGCTATTCCTGTTCATCTTCCGCAGAAATTGCAAACTGGGCAAAACAGGAGGTTAAAGGCGCTGACTCTCCAAGTGGGGAGAGTGTTAGTAAAGCGTCTGGAATGTTGCACCCGAGTACCAGGGTACGAAAACTGACATATTTGAACACGTCTCCCGATCACATGGTTGATCATACTCTATGTTCCACATGCATGTTTTAGCTGAAGGAAGAATACCTTAAACCTGGGTAGTTGAAACCCGTGGAATGGGTACCATGCAATATGACTTCAAAGGGTCTTCATTTGCTCACCGAACCTCTCCAATCCTATCACTGCTGCGTTTATGCCCCTGTACACATGCTTGATTCTCTTTCGGAGACATAGCAATCCATAGGTTTTTAAGATACTTACTAGTCAGGTACATTCTTAGGCGTTTAATATGCGGTGTTGAGTCCATTTCGTTGAGCAAGGAGTAGCTCTTGTCTATTCCATATTTGACTTAAGGAACTTTATCTGTGCTCATTTCAATCTCTGGTTTTATGCAGCACCCCAACTCACCTTTACCCTTAAGCAAGCATAAGTTGGTTTTCTAAATTTGAGACCCTGTTCTGTTCTGTAATTCAGTTCCTGTGTAGCCAAGTTTACATTCCGTGTATTACTGATATCTTATGATGTTTCTTTTTCTGTGTGACTTACTTCAGTTAGAATCATCATACCTGAATCCACTCATTGTGCTGCTAAGGGCCTGATGACACAGATTTCATTGCTGAGTGATATTGCTTTGTAAGTAAATACCACAACTTCTTTATCCATTTTTCACTTTCTGCGATGTTGAACTTGTACTGTAAATGAGGTTCTTGTAAACAGAGCCGTTCCAAACTTTGGGGTGGCTGTGTCTTTTTGATTTTAATTTCCCTAAGCTATAGGACCATAAGTGGAAGTGCCCTAGGTTCTGTTGCTTTGTTTTTTAGATGTTTCAGGAAACACCATACACTTCTCTCGAGTGGTTGTTGGCAATTTACATCCCGCCCATCAGCATAACAAGGCTCCCAGTTCTCCATGGCCTGTCCTGCCTTTCTGGATTTTACACTTTTTTCAGATGGCCCTTTTGACCGGGGGGAAGTGAGACTTCATTGTAGTGCAGATTTCCTTTGCAAGCTTGCTTGGTTGGCAAAAAAGGGCGTATGCGTTTTTTCCTGAATATATTCAGGAAAAAACGCATACGCCCTTTTTGGCCAAGTGCATCATTGTGGACGTTCTGCCTCTTTTCCTATGCTTTCAATGCAATTCCAGTCTACCTCCTGAAATCGGTTTCCTGCAATTCTGCCCCGCTTTCAAGTCCTCTTGGCAGCCTTACTTCAGTCTATTTTTGGACGATAGCTGTCATTTATAACTCTGCAGGTTTGTGAATTACAGTGCCCCTGAGCTGCTTTGTTCAACTCGCTTTCTTTTGAGCTGGCCGCAACACCGCAGGATGGCTTCAGGCCCTAATCTGGTTCCGGTACGGCACGCTGAGCCTTTGGTTATTTCCTCTTCCTGGTGGGAAATGAGAGTTAAATTTGCCTGTCCAGACACCTCCAGCTAGCCTCTCATTGGTTCTCGCTATTCCTGTTCATCTTCCGCAGAAATTGCAAACTGGGCCAAACAGGAGGTTAAAGGCGCTAACTCTCCAAGTGGGGAGAGTGTTAGTAAAGCGTCTGGAATGTTGCACCCGAGTACCAGGGGAGGAAAACTGAGACATATTTGAACATGTCTCCCGTTAACATGGTTGATCATACTTGGGTTCCACATGCATGTTTTAGCTGAAGGAAGAATACCTAAAACCTGGGTAGTTGAAACCCGTGGAATGGGTACCATGCAATATGACTTCAAAGGGTCTTCATTTGCTCACCGAACCTCTCCAATCCTATCACTGCTGCGTTTATGCCCCTGTACACATGCTTGATTCTCTTTCGGAGACATAGCAATCCATAGGTTTTAAGATACTTACTAGTCAGGTACATTCTTAGGCGTTTAATATGCGGTGTTGAGTCCATTTCGTTGAGCAAGGAGTAGTTCTTGTCTATTCCATATTTGGCTTAAGGAACTTTATCTGTGCTCATTTCAATCTCTGGTTTTATGCAGCACCCCAACTCACCTTTCCCCTTAAGCAAGCATAAGTTGGTTTTCTAAATTTGAGACCCTGTTCTGTTCTGTAATTCAGTTCCTGTGTAGCCAAGTTTACATTCCGTGTATTAGTGATATCTTATGATGTTTCTTTTTCTGTGTGACTTATTTCAGTTAGAATCATCATACCTGAATCCACTCATTGTGATGCTAAGGGCCTGATGACATAGATTTCATTGCTGAGTGATATTGCTTTGTAAGTGAATACCACAACTTCTTTATCCATTTTTCACTTTCTGCGATGTTGAACTTGTACTGTAAACGAGGTTCTTGTAAAGAGAGCCGTTCCAAACTTTGGGGTGGCTGTGTCTTTTTGATTTTAATTTCCCTAAGCTATAGGACCATAAGTGGAAGTGCCCTAGGCTCTGTTGCTTTGTTTTTTAGATGTTTCAGGAAACACCATACACTTCTCCCAAGTGTCTGTTGGAAATTTACATCCCGCCCATCAGCATAACAAGGTTCCCAGTTCTCAATGGCCTGTTGCCTTTCTGGATTTTACACTTTTTTCAGATGGCCCTTTTGACCGGGGGGAAGTGAGACTTCATTGTAGTGCAGATTTCCTTTGCAAGCTTGCTTGGTTGGCCAAAAAGGGCGTATGCGTTTTTTCCTGAATATATTCAGGAAAAAACGCATACGCCCTTTTTGGCCAAGTGCATCATTGTGGACGTTCTGCCTCTTTTCCTATGCTTTCAATGCAATTCCAGTCTACCTCCTGAAATCGGTTTCCTGCAATTCTGCCCCGCTTTCAAGTCCTCTTGGCAGCCTTACTTCAGTCTATTTTTGGACGATAGCTGTCATTTATAACTCTGCAGGTTTGTGAATTACAGTGCCCCTGAGCTCCTTTCTTCAACTCGCTTTCTTTTGAGCTGCCGCAACACCGCAGGATGGCTTCAGGCCCTAATCTGGTTCCGGTACGGCACGCTGAGCCTTTGGTTATTTCCTCTTCCTGGTGGGAAATGAGAGTTAAATTTGCCCGTCCAGACACCTCCAGCTAGCCTCTCATTGGTTCTCGCTATTCCTGTTCATCTTCTGCAGAAATTGCAAACTGGGCCAAACAGGAGGTTAAAGGGACTGACTCTCCAAGTCGGGAGAGTGTTATAGAGCGTCTGGAATGTTGCACCCGAGTACCAGGGGAGGAAAACTGAGACATATTTGAACACGTCTCCCGTTCACATGGTTGATCATACTCTGGGTTCCACATGCATGTTTTAGCTGAAGGAAGAATACCTTAAACCTGGAGAGTTGAGACCCGTGTAATGGGTACCATGCAATATGACTTCAAAGGGTCTTCATTTGCTCACTGAACCTCTCCAATCCTATCACTGCTGCGTTTATTCCCCTGTACACACGCTTGATTCTCTTTTGGAGACATAGCAATCCATAGGTTTTAAGATACTTACTAGTCAGGTACATTCTTAGGGGTTTAATATGGGGTTTTGAGTCCATTTCGTTGAGCAAGGAGTAGCTCTTGTCTATTCCATATTTGGCTTAAGGAACTTTATCTGTGCTCATTTCAATCTCTGGTTTTATGCAGCACCCCAACTCACCTTTCCCCTTAAGCAAGCATAAGTTGGTTTTCTAAATTTGAGACACTGTTCTGTTCTGGAATGCAGTTCCTGTGTAGCCAAGTTTACATTCCGTGTATTAGTGATATCTTATGATGTTTCTTTTTCTGTGTGACTTATTTCAGTTAGAATCATCATACCTGAATCCACTCATTGTGCTGCTAAGGGCCTGATGACATAGATTTCATTGCTGAGTGATATTGCTTTGTAAGTGAATACCACAACTTCTTTATCCATTTTTCACTTTCTGCGATGTTGAACTTGTACTGTAAACGAGGTTCTTGTAAACAGAGGCGTCCCAAACTTTGGGGTGGCTGTGTCTTTTTGATTTTAATTTCCCTAAGCTATAGGACCATAAGTGGAAGTGCCCTAGGCTCTGTTGCTTTGTTTTTTAGATGTTTCAGGAAACACCATACACTTCTCCCGAGTGTCTGTTGGCAATTTACATCCCGCCCATCAGCATAACAAGGCTCCCAGTTCTCCATGGCCTGTCCTGCCTTTCTGGATTTTACACTTTTTTCAGATGGCCCTTTTGACCGGGGGGAAGTGAGACTTCATTGTAGTGCAGATTTCCTTTGCAAGCTTGCTTGGTTGGCCAAAAAGGGCGTATGCGTTTTTTCCTGAATATATTCAGGAAAAAACGCATACGCCCTTTTTGGCCAAGTGCATCATTGTGGACGTTCTGCCTCTTTTCCTATGCTTTCAATGCAATTCCAGTCTACCTCCTGAAATCGGTTTCCTGCAATTCTGCCCCGCTTTCAAGTCCTCTTGGCAGCCTTACTTCAGTCTATTTTTGGACGAGAGCTGTCATTTATAACTCTGCAGGTTTGTGCATTACAGTGCCCCTGAGCTCCTTTCTTCAACTTGCTTTCTTGTGACCTGGCCGCAACACCGCAGGATGGCTTCAGGCCCTAATCTGGTTCTGGCACGGCACGCTGAGCCTTTGGTTATTTCCTCTTCCTGGTGGGAAATGAGAGTTAAATTTGCCCGTCCAGACACCTCCAGCTAGCCTCTCATTGGTTCTCGCTATTCCTGTTCATCTTCCGCAGAAATTGCAAACTGGGCAAAACAGGAGGTTAAAGGCGCTGACTCTCCAAGTGGGGAGAGTGTTAGTAAAGCGTCTGGAATGTTGCACCCGAGTACCAGGGTACGAAAACTGACATATTTGAACACGTCTCCCGATCACATGGTTGATCATACTCTATGTTCCACATGCATGTTTTAGCTGAAGGAAGAATACCTTAAACCTGGGTAGTTGAAACCCGTGGAATGGGTACCATGCAATATGACTTCAAAGGGTCTTCATTTGCTCACCGAACCTCTCCAATCCTATCACTGCTGCGTTTATGCCCCTGTACACATGCTTGATTCTCTTTCGGAGACATAGCAATCCATAGGTTTTAAGATACTTACTAGTCAGGTACATTCTTAGGCGTTTAATATGCGGTGTTGAGTCCATTTTGTTGAGTAAGGAGTAGCTCTTGTCTATTCCATATTTGGCTTAAGGAACTTTATCTGTGCTCATTTCAATCTCTGGTTTTATGCAGCACCCCAACTCACCTTTACCCTTAAGCAAGCATAAGTTGGTTTTCTAAATTTGAGACCCTGTTCTGTTCTGTAATTCAGTTCCCGTTTAGCCAAGTTTACATTCCGTGTATTACTGATATCTTATGATGTTTCTTTTTCTGTGTGACTTATTTCAGTTAGAATCATCGTACCTGAATCCACTCATTGTGCTGCTAAGGGCCTGATGACACAGATTTCATTGCTGAGTGATATTGCTTTGTAAGTAAATACCACAACTTCTTTATCCATTTTTCACTTTCTGCGATGTTGAACTTGTACTGTAAACGAGGTTCTTGTAAACAGAGCCGTTCCAAACTTTGGGGTGGCTGTGTCTTTTTTATTTTAATTTCCCTAAGCTATAGGACCATAAGTGGCAGTGCCCTAGGCTCTGTTGCTTTGTTTTTTAGATGTTTCAGGAAACACCATACACATCTCCCGAGTGTCTGTTGGCAATTTACATCCCGCCCATCAGCATAACAAGGCTCCCAGTTGTCCATGGCCTGTCCTGCCTTTCTGGATTTTACACTTTTTTCAGATGGCCCTTTTGACCGGGGGGAAGTGAGACTTCATTGTAGTGCAGATTTCCTTTGCAAGCTTGCTTGGTTGGCCAAAAAGGGCGTATGCGTTTTTTCCTGAATATATTCAGGAAAAAACGCATATGCCCTTTTTGGCCAAGTGCATCATTGTGGACGTTCTGCCTCTTTTCCTATGCTTTCAATGCAATTCCAGTCTACCTCCTGAAATCGGTTTCCTGCAATTCTGCCCCGCTTTCAAGTCCTCTTGGCAGCCTTACTTCAGTCTATTTTTGGACGATAGCTGTCATTTATAACTCTGCAGGTTTGTGAATTACAGTGCCCCTGAGCTCCTTTCTTCAACTCGCTTTCTTGTGACCTGGCCGCAACACCGCAGGATGGCTTCAGGCCCTAATCTGGTTCCGGACCGGCATGCTTAGCCTTTGGTTAATTCCTCTTCCTGGTGGGAAATGAGAGTTAAATTTGCCCGTCCAGACACCTCCAGCTAGTCTCTCATTGGTTCTCGCTATTCCTGTTCATCTTCCACAGAAATTGCAAACTGGGCCAAACAGGAGGTTAAAGGGACTGACTCTCCAAGTCGGAAGAGTGTTAGTAAAGCGTCTGGAATGTTGCACCCGAGTACCAGGGGAGGAAAACTGAGACATATTTGAACACGTCTCCCGTTCACATGGTTGATCATACTCTGGGTTCCACATGCATGTTTTAGCTGAAGGAAGAATACCTTAAACCTGGAGAGTTGAGACCCGTGTAATGGGTACCATGCAATATGACTTCAAAGGGTCTTCATTTGCTCACCGAACCTCTCCAATCCTATCACTGCTGCGTTTATGCCCCTGTACACACGCTTGATTCTCTTTTGGAAACAAAGCAATCCATAGGTTTTAAGATACTTACTAGTCAGGTACATTCTTAGGCGTTTAATATGGTGTGTTGAGTCCATTTCGTTGAGCAAGGAGTAGCTCTTGTCTATTCCATATTTGGCTTAAGGAACTTTATCTGTGCTCATTTCAATCTCTGGTTTTATGCAGCACCCCAACTCACCTTTACACTTAAGCAAGCATAAGTTGGTTTTCTAAATTTGAGACACTGTTCTGTTTTGGAATTCAGTTCCTGTGTAGCCAAGTTTACATTCCGTGTATTAGTGATATCTTATGATGTTTCTTTTTCTGTGTGACTTATTTCAGTTAGAATCATCGTACCTGAATCCACTCATTGTGCTGCTAAGGGCCTGATGACACAGATTTCATTGCTGAGTGATATTGCTTTGTAAGTAAATACCACAACTTCTTTATCCATTTTTCACTTTCTGCGATGTTGAACTTGTACTGTAAACGAGGTTCTTGTAAACAGAGCCGTTCCAAACTTTGGGGTGGCTGTGTCTTTTTGATTTTAATTTCCCTAAGCTATAGGACCATAAGTGGAAGTGCCCTAGGTTCTGTTGCTTTGTTTTTTAGATGTTTCAGGAAACACCATACACTTCTCCCGAGTGGTTGTTGGCAATTTACATCCCGCCCATCAGCATAACAAGGCTCCCAGTTCTCCATGGCCTGTCTTGTCTTTCTGGATTTTACACTTTTTTCAGATGGCCCTTTTGACCGGGGGGAAGTGAGACTTCATTGTAGTGCAGATTTCCTTTGCAAGCTTGCTTGGTTGGCCAAAAAGGGCGTATGCGTTTTTTCCTGAATATATTCAGGAAAAAACGCATACGCCCTTTTTGGCCAAGTGCATCATTGTGGACGTTCTGCCTCTTTTCCTATGCTTTCAATGCAATTCCAGTCTACCTCCTGAAATCGGTTTCCTGCAATTCTGCCCCGCTTTCAAGTCCTCTTGGCAGCCTTACTTCAGTCTATTTTTGGACGATAGCTGTCATTTATAAGTCTGCAGGTTTGTGAATTACAGTGCCCCTGAGCTCCTTTCTTCAACTCGCTTTCTTGTGACCTGGCCGCAACACCGCAGGGTGGCTTCAGGCCCTAATCTGGTTCTGGCACGGCACGCTGAGCCTTTGGTTAATTCCTCTTCCTGGTGGGAAATGAGAGTTAAATTTGCCCGTCCAGACACCTCCAGCTAGTCTCTCATTGGTTCTTGCTATTCCTGTTCATCTTCCGCAGAAATTGCAAACTGGGCCAAACAGGAGGTTAAAGGGACTGACTCTCCAAGTCGGGAGAGTGTTAGTAAAGCGTCTGGAATGTTGCACCCGAGTACCAGGGGAGGAAAACTGAGACATATTTGAACACGTCTCCCGATCACATGGTTGATCATACTCTAGGTTCCACATGCATGTTTTAGCTGAAGGAAGAATACCTTAAACCTGGAGAGTTGAGACCCGTGTAATGCGTACCATGCAATATGACTTCAAAGGGTCTTCATTTGCTCACCGAACCTCTCCAATCCTATCACTGCTGCAATTATGCCCCTGTACACATGCTTGATTCTCTTTTGGAGACATAGCAATCCATAGGTATTCCGATACTTACTAGTCAGGTACATTCTTAGGCGTTTAATATGCGGTGTTGAGTCCATTTCGTTGAGGGAGTAGCTCTTGTCTATTCCATATTTGACTTAAGGAACTTTATCTGTGCTCATTTCAATCTCTGGTTTTATGCAGCACCCCAACTCACCTTTACCCTTAAGCAAGCATAAGTTGGTTTTCTAAATTTGAGACCCTGTTCTCTTCTGTAATTCAGTTCCTGTGTAGCCAAGTTTACATTCCGTGTATTACTGATATCTTATGAAGTTTCTTTTCTGTGTGACTTATTTCAGTTAGAATCATCATACCTGAATCCACTCATTGTGCTGCTACGGGCCTGATGACACAGATTTCATTGCTGAGTGATATTGCTTTGTAAGTAAATACCACAACTTCTTTATCCATTTTTCACTTTCTGCGATGTTGAACTTGTACTGTAAACGAGGTTCTTGTAAACAGAGCTGTTCCAAACTTTGGGGTGGCTGTGTCTTTTTGATTTTAATTTCCCTAAGCTATAGGACCATAAGTGGCAGTGCCCTAGGCTCTGTTGCTTTGTTTTTTAGATGTTTCAGGAAACACCATACACTTCTCCCGAGTGTCTGTTGGCAATTTACATCCCGCCCATCAGCATAACAAGGCTCCCAGTTGTCCATGGCCTGTCCTGCGTTTCTGGATTTTACACTTTATTCAGATGGCCCTTTTGACCGGGGGGAAGTGAGACTTCATTGTAGTGCAGATTTCCTTTGCAAGCTTGCTTGGTTGGCCAAAAAGGGCGTATGCGTTTTTTCCTGAATATATTCAGGAAAAAACGCATACGCCCTTTTTGGCAAAGTGCATCATTGTGGACGTTCTGCCTCTTTTCCTATGCTTTCAATGCAATTCCAGTCTACCTCCTGAAATCGGTTTCCTGCAATTCTGCCCCGCTTTCAAGTCCTCTTGGCAGCCTTACTTCAGTCTATTTTTGGACGATAGCTGTCATTTATAACTCTGCAGGTTTGTGAATTACAGTGCCCCTGAGCTCCTTTCTTCAACTCGCTTTCTTGTGACCTGGCCACAACACCGCAGGATGGCTTCAGGCCCTAATCTGGTTCCGGCACGGCATGCTGAGCCTTTGGTTAATTCCTCTTCCTGGTGGGAAATGAGAGTTAAATTTGCCCGTCCAGACACCTCCAGCTAGTCTCTCATTGGTTCTCGCTATTCCTGTTCATCTTCCACAGAAATTGCAAACTGGGCCAAACAGGAGGTTAAAGGGACTGACTCTCCAAGTCAGAAGAGTGTTAGTAAAGCGTCTGGAATGTTGCACCCGAGTACCAGGGGAGGAAAACTGAGACATATTTGAACACGTCTCCCGTTCACATGGTTGATCATACTCTGGGTTCCACATGCATGTTTTAGGTGAAGGAAGAATACCTTAAACCTGGAGAGTTGAGACCCGTGGAATGGGTACCATGCAATATGACTTCAAAGGGTCTTCATTTGCTCATCGAACCTCTCCAATCCTATCACTGCTGCGTTTATGCCCCTGTACACACGCTTGATTCTCTTTTGGAGACAAAGCAATCCATAGGTTTTAAGATACTTACTAGTCAGGTACATTCTTAGGAGTTTAATATGGGGTGTTGAGTCCATTTCGTTGAGCAAGGAGTAGCTCTTGTCTATTCCATATTTGGCTTAAGGAACTTTATCTGTGCTCATTTCAATTTCTGGTTTTATGCAGCACCCCAACTCACCTTTACCCTTAAGCAAGCATAAGTTGGTTTTCTAAATTTGAGACACTGTTCTGTTCTGTAATTCAGTTCCTGTGTAGCCAAGTTTACATTCCGTGTATTAGTGATATCTTATGATGTTTCTTTTTCTGTGTGACTTATTTCAGTTAGAATCATCGTACCTGAATCCACTCATTGTGCTGCTAAGGGCCTGATGACACAGATTTCATTGCTGAGTGATATTGCTTTGTAAGTAAATACCACAACTTCTTTATCCATTTTTCACTTTCTGCGATGTTGAACTTGTACTGTAAACGAGGTTCTTGTAAACAGAGCCGTTCCAAACTTTGGGGTGGCTGTGTCTTTTTGATTTTAATTTCCCTAAGCTATAGGACCATAAGTGGAAGTGCCCTAGGCTCTGTTGCTCTGTTTTTTAGATGTTTCAGGAAACACCATACACTTCTCCCGAGTGGTTGTTGGCAATTTACATCCCACCCATCAGCATAACAAGGCTCCCAGTTCTCCATGGCCTGTCCTGCCTTTCTGGATTTTACACTTTTTTCAGATGGCCCTTTTGACCGGGGGGAAGTGAGACTTCATTGTAGTGCAGATTTCCTTTGCAAGCTTGCTTGGTTGGCCAAAAAGGGCGTATGCGTTTTTTCCTGAATATATTCAGGAAAAAACGCATACGCCCTTTTTGGCCAAGTGCATCATTGTGGACGTTCTGCCTCTTTTCCTATGCTTTCAATGCAATTCCAGTCTACCTCCTGAAATCGGTTTCCTGCAATTCTGCCCCGCTTTCAAGTCCTCTTGGCAGCCTTACTTCAGTCTATTTTTGGACGATAGCTGTCATTTATAACTCTGCAGGTTTGTGAATTACAGTGCCCCTGAGCTCCTTTCTTCAACTCGCTTTCTTGTGACCTGGCCGCAACACCGCAGGATGGCTTCAGGCCCTAATCTGGTTCTGGCACGGCACGCTGAGCCTTTGGTTAATTCCTCTTCCTGGTGGGAAATGAGAGTTAAATTTGCCCATCCAGACACCTCCAGCTAGTCTCTCATTGGTTCTCGCTATTCCTGTTCATCTTCCGCAGAAATTGCAAACTGGGCCAAACAGGAGGTTAAAGGGACTGACTCTCCAAGTCGGGAGAGTGTTAGTAAAGCGTCTGGAATGTTGCACCCGAGTACCAGGGGAGGAAAACTGAGACATATTTGAACACATCTCCCGATCACATGGTTGATCATACTCTAGGTTCCACATGCATGTTTTAGCTGAAGGAAGAATACCTTAAACCTGGAGAGTTGAGACTCGTGTAATGCGTACCATGCAATATGACTTCAAAGGGTCTTCATTTGCTCACCGAACCTCTCCAATCCTATCACTGCTGCGTTTATGCCCCTGTACACATGCTTGATTCTCTTTTGGAGACATAGCAATCCACAGGTTTTACGATACTTACTAGTCAGGTACATTCTTAGGCGTTTAATATGCGGTGTTGAGTCCATTTCGTTGAGCAAGGAGTAGCTCTTGTCTATTCCATATTTGACTTAAGGAACTTTATCTGTGCTCATTTCAATCTCTGGTTTTATGCAGCACCCCAACTCACCTTTACCCTTAAGCAAGCATAAGTTGGTTTTCTAAATTTGAGACCCTGTTCTGTTCTGTAATTCAGTTCCTGTGTAGCCAAGTTTACATTCCGTGTATTACTGATATCTTATGATGTTTCTTTTCTGTGTGACTTATTTCAGTTAGAATCATCATACCTGAATCCACTCATTGTGCTGCTACGGGCCTGATGACACAGATTTCATTGCTGAGTGATATTGCTTTGTAAGTAAATACCACAACTTCTTTATCCATTTTTCACTTTCTGCGATGTTGAACTTGTACTGTAAACGAGGTTCTTGTAAACAGAGCTGTTCGAAAGTTTGGGGTGGCTGTGTCTTTTTGATTTTAATTTCCCTAAGCTATAGGACCATAAGTGGAAGTGCCCTAGGCTCTGTTGCTTTGTTTTTTAGATGTTTCAGGAAACACCATACACTTCTCCCGAGTGGTTGTTGGCAATTTACATCCCGCCCATCAGCATAACAAGGCTCCCAGTTCTCCATGGCCTGTCCTGCCTTTCTGGATTTTACACTTTTTTCAGATGGCCCTTTTGTCCGGGGGAAGTGAGACTTCATTGTAGTGCAGATTTCCTTTTCAAGCTTGCTTGGTTGGCCAAAAAGGACGTATGCGTTTTTTCCTGAATATATTCAGGAAAAAACGCATACGCCCTTTTTGGCCAAGTGCATCATTGTGGACGTTCTGCCTCTTTTCCTATGCTTTCAATGCAATTCCAGTCTACCTCCTGAAATCGGTTTCCTGCAATTCTGCCCCGCTTTCAAGTCCTCTTGGCAGCCTTACTTCAGTCTATTTTTGGACGATAGCTGTCATTTATAACTCTGCAGGTTTGTGAATTACAGTGCCCCTGAGCTCCTTTCTTCAACTCACTTTCTTGTGACCTGGCCGCAACACCGCAGGATGGCTTCAGGCCCTAATCTGGTTCCGGCACGGCACGCTGAGCCTTTGGTTAATTCCTGTTCCTGGTGGGAAATGAGAGTTAAATTTGCCTGTCCAGACACCTCCAGCTAGTCTCTCATTGGTTCTCGCTATTCCTGTTCATCTTCCGCAGAAATTGCAAACTGGGCCAAACAGGAGGTTAAAGGGACTGACTCTCCAAGTCGGAAGAGTGTTAGTAAAGCGTCTGGAATGTTGCACCCGAGTACCAGGGGAGGAAAACTGAGACATATTTGAACACGTCTCCCGTTCACATGGTTGATCATACTCTGGGTTCCACATGCATGTTTTAGCTGAAGGAAGAATACCTTAAACCTGGAGAGTTGAGACCCGTGTAATGGGTACCATGCAATATGACTTCAAAGGGTCTTCATTTGCTCACCGAACCTCTCCAATCCTATCACTGCTGCGTTTATGCCCCTGTACACACGCTTGATTCTCTTTTGGAGACATAGCAATCCATAGGTTTTAAGATACTTACTAGTCAGGTACATTCTTAGGCGTTTAATATGGGGTGTTGAGTCCATTTCGTTGAGCAAGGAGTAGCTCTTGTCTATTCCATATTTGGCTTAAGGAACTTTATCTGTGCTCATTTCAATCTCTGGTTTTATGCAGCATCCCAACTCACCTTTCCCCTTAAGCAAGCATAAGTTGGTTTTCTAAATTTGAGACCCTGTTCTGTTCTGTAATTCAGTTCCTGTGTAGCCAAGTTTACATTCCGTGTATTACTGATATCTTATGATGTTTCTTTTTCTGTGTGACTTATTTCAGTTAGAATCATCGTACCTGAATCCACTCATTATGCTGCTATGGGCCTGATGACATAGATTTCATTGCTGAGTGATACTGCATTGTACGTAAGTACCACAAGTTCTTTATCCATTTTTCATTTTCTGTGATATTGAACTTGTACTGTAAACGAGGTTCTTGTAAACAGAGGCGTCCCAAACTTTGGGGTGGCTGTGTCTTTTTGATTTTAATTTCCCTAAGCTATAGGACCATAAGTGGCAGTGCCCTAGGTTCTGTTGCTTTGTTTTTTAGATGTTTCAGGAAACACCATACACTTCTCCCGAGTGTCTGTTGGCAATTTACATCCCGCCCATCAGCATAACAAGGCTCCCAGTTCTCCATGGCCTGTCCTGCCTTTCTGGATTTTACACTTTTTTCAGATGGCCCTTTTGACCGGGGGGAAGTGAGACTTCATTGTAGTGCAGATTTCCTTTGCAAGCTTGCTTGGTTGGCCAGAAAGGGCGTATGCGTTTTTTCCTGAATATATTCAGGAAAAAACGCATACGCCCTTTTTGGCCAAGTGCATCATTGTGGACGTTCTGCCTCTTTTCCTATGCTTTCAATGCAATTCCAGTCTACCTCCTGAAATCGGTTTCCTGCAATTCTGCCCCGCATTCAAGTCCTCTTGGCAGCCTTACTTCAGTCTATTTTTGGACGATAGCTGTCATTTATAACTCTGCAGGTTTGTGCATTACAGTGCCCCTGAGCTCCTTTCTTCAACTCGCTTTCTTGTGAGCTGGCCGCAACACCGCAGGATGGCTTCAGGCCCTAATCTGGTTCCGGACCGGCACGCTGAGCCTTTGGTTAATTCCTCTTCCTGGTGGGAAATGAGAGTTAAATTTGCCCGTCCAGACACCTCCAGCTAGCCTCTCATTGGTTCTCGCTATTCCTGTTCATCTTCCGCAGAAATTGCAAACTGGGCCAAACAGGATGTTAAAGGGACTGACTCTCCAAGTGGGGAGAGTGTTAGTAAAGCGTCTGGAATGTTGCACCCGAGTACCAGGGGAGGAAAACTGAGACATATTTGAACACGTCTCCCGATTACATGGTTGATCATACTGTAGGTTCCACATGCATGTTTTAGCTGAAGGAAGAATACCTTAAACCTGGGTAGTTGAAACCCGTGGAATGGGTACCATGCAATATGACTTCAAAGGGTCTTCATTTGCTCACCGAACCTCTCCAATCCTATCACTGCTGCGTTTATGCCCCTGTACACATGCTTGATTCTCTTTCGGAGACATAGCAATCCATAGGTTTTAAGATACTTACTAGTCAGGTACATTCTTAGGCGTTTAATATGGGGTGTTGAGTCCATTTCGTTGAGCAAGGAGTAGCTCTTGTCTATTCCATATTTGGCTTAAGGAACTTTATCTGTGCTCATTTCAATCTCTGGTTTTATGCAGCACCCCAACTCACCTTTACCCTTAAGCAAGCATAAGTTGGTTTTCTAAATTTGAGACCCTGTTCTGTTCTGTAATTCAGTTCCTGTGTAGCCAAGTTTACATTCCGTGTATTACTGATATCTTATGATGTTTCTTTTTCTGTGTGACTTATTTCAGTTAGAATCATCATACCTGAATCCACTCATTGTGCTGCTAAGGACCTGATGATACAGATTTCATTGCTGAGTGATATTGCTTTGTAAGTAAATACCACAACTTCTTTATCCATTTTTCATTTTCTGCGATGTTGAACTTGTACTGTAAACGAGGTTCTTGTAAACAGAGGCGTCCCAAACTTTGGGGTGGCTGTGTCTTTTTGATTTTAATTTCCCTAAGCTATAGGACCATAAGTGGAAGTGCCCTAGGTTCTGTTGCTTTGTTTTTTAGATGTTTCAGGAAACACCATACACTTCTCCCGAGTGTCTGTTGGCAATTTACATCCCGCCCATCAGCATAACAAGGCTCCCAGTTCTCCATGGCCTGTCCTGCCTTTCTGGATTTTACACTTTTTTCAGATGGCCCTTTTGACCGGGGGGAAGTGAGACTTCATTGTAGTGCAGATTTCCTTTGCAAGCTTGCTTGGTTGGCCAAAAAGGGCGTATGCGTTTTTTCCTGAATATATTCAGGAAAAAACGCATACGCCCTTCTTGGCCAAGTGCATCATTGTGGACGTTCTGCCTCTTTTCCTATGCTTTCAATGCAATTCCAGTCTACCTCCTGAAATCGGTTTCCTGCAATTCTGCCCCGCTTTCAAGTCCTCTTGGCAGCCTTACTTCAGTCTATTTTTGGAGGATAGCTGTCATTTATAACTCTGCAGGTTTGTGAATTACAGTGCCCCTGAGCTCCTTTCTTCAACTCGCTTTCTTTTGAGCTGGCTGCAACACCGCAGGATGGCTTCAGGCCCTAATCTGGTTCCGGCCCGGCACGCTGAGCCTTTGGTTATTTCCTCTTCCTGGTGGGAAATGAGAGTTAAATTTGCCCGTCCAGACACCTCCAGCTAGCCTCTCATTGGTTCTCGCTATTCCTGTTCATCTTCCGCAGAAATTGCAAACTGGGCCAAACAGGAGGTTAAAGGCGCTGACTCTCCAAGTGGGGAGAGTGTTAGTAAAGCGTCTGGAATGTTGCACCCGAGTACCAGGGGAGGAAAACTGAGACATATTTGAACACGTCTCCCGTTCACATGGTTGATCATACTTGGGTTCCACATGCATGTTTTAGCTGAAGGAAGAATACCGTAAACTTGGAGAGTTGAGACCCGTGTAATGGGTACCATGCAATATGACTTCAAAGGGTCTTCATTTGCTCACCGAACCTCTCCAATCCTATCACTGCTGCGTTTATGCCCCTGTACACATGCTTGATTCTCTTTTGGAGACATAGCAATCCATAGGTTTTACGATACTTACTAGTCAGGTACATTCTTAGGCGTTTAATATGCGGTGTTGAGTCCATTTCGTTGAGCAAGGAGTAGCTCTTGTCTATTCCATATTTGACTTAAGGAACTTTATCTGTGCTCGTTTCAATCTCTGGTTTTATGCAGCACCCCAACTCACCTTTACCCTTAAGCAAGCATAAGTTGGTTTTCTAAATTTGAGACCCTGTTCTGTTCTGCAATTCAGTTCCTGTGCAGCCAAGTTTACATTCCGTGTATTACTGATATCTTATGATGTTTCTTTTTCTGTGTGACTTATTTCAGTTAGAATCATCATACCTGAATCCACTCATTGTGATGCTAAGGGCCTGATGACATAGATTTCATTGCTGATTGATATTGCTTTGTAAGTAAATACCACAACTTCTTTATCCATTTTTCACTTTCTGTGATGTTGAACTTGTACTGTAAACGAGGTTCTTGTAAACAGAGGCGTCCCAAACTTTGGGGTGGCTGTGTCTTTTTGATTTTAATTTCCCTAAGCTATAGGACCATAAGTGGCAGTGCCCTAGGCTCTGTTGCTTTGTTTTTTAGATGTTTCAGGAAACACCATACACTTCTCCCGAGTGTCTGTTGGCAATTTACATCCCGCCCATCAGCATAACAAGGCTCCCAGTTCTCCATGGCCTGTCCTGCCTTTCTGGATTTTACACTTTTTTCAGATGGCCCTTTTGACCGGGGGGAAGTGAGACTTCATTGTAGTGCAGATTTCCTTTGCAAGCTTGCTTGGTTGGCCAAAAAGGGCGTATGCGTTTTTTCCTGAATATATTCAGGAAAAAACGCATACGCCCTTTTTGGCCAAGTGCATCATTGTGGACGTTCTGCCTCTTTTCCTATGCTTTCAATGCAATTCCAGTCTACCTCCTGAAATCGGTTTCCTGCAATTCTGCCCCGCTTTCAAGTCCTCTTCGCAGCTATACTTCAGTCTATTTTTGGACGATAGCTGTCATTTATAACTCTGCAGGTTTGTGAATTACAGTGCCCCTGAGCTCCTTTCTTCAACTCGCTTTCTTTTGAGCTGGCCGCAACACCGCAGGATGGCTTCAGGCCCTAATCTGGTTCCGGCACGGCACGCTGAGCCTTTGGTTATTTCCTCTTCCTGGTGGGAAATGAGAGTTAAATTTGCCCGTCCAGACACCTCCAGCTAGTCTCTCATTGGTTCTCGCTATTCCTGTTCATCTTCCGCAGAAACTGCAAACTGGGCCAAACAGGAGGTTAAAGGCGCTGACTCTCCAAGTGGGGAGAGTGTTAGTAAAGCGTCTGGAATGTTGCACCCGAGTACCAGGGTACGAAAACTGAGACATATTTGAACACGTCTCCCGTTCACATGGTTGATCATACTTGGGTTCCACATGCATGTTTTAGCTGAAGGAAGAATACCTTAAACCTGGAGAGTTAAGACCCGTGTAATGGGTACCATGCAATATGACTTCAAAGGGTCTTCATTTGCTCACCAAACCTCTCCAATCCTATCACTGCTGCGTTTATGTCCCTGTACACATGCTTGATTCTGTTTCGGAGACATAGCAATCCATAGGTTTTACGATACTTACTAGTCAGGTACATTCTTAGGCGTTTAATATGCGGTGTTGAGTCCATTTCGTTGAGCAAGGAGTAGCTCTTGTCTATTCCATATTTGACTTAAGGAACTTTATCTGTGCTCATTTCAATCTCTGGTTTTATGCAGCACCCCAACTCACCTTTACCCTTAAGCAAGCATAAGTTGGTTTTCTAAATTTGAGACCCTGTTCTGTTCTGTAATTCAGTTCCTGTGTAGCCAAGTTTACATTCCGTGTATTACTGATATCTTATGATGTTTCTTTTTCTGTGTGACTTACTTCATTTAGAATCATCATACCTGAATCCACTCATTGTGCTGCTAAGGGCCTGATGACACAGATTTCATTGCTGAGTGATATTGCTTTGTAAGTAAATACCACAACTTCTTTATCCATTTTTCACTTTCTGCGATGTTGAACTTGTACTGTAAACGAGGTTCTTGTAAACAGAGTCGTTCCAAACTTTGGGGTGGCTGTGTCTTTTTGATTTTAATTTGCCTAAGCTATAGGACCATAAGTGGAAGTGCCCTAGGTTCTGTTGCTTTGTTTTTTAGATGTTTCAGGAAACACCATACACTTCTCCTGAGTGCTTCTTGGCAATTTACATCCCGCCCATCAGCATAACAAGGCTCCCAGTTCTCCATGGCCTGTCCTGCCTTTCTGGATTTTACACTTTTTTCAGATGGCCCTTTTGACCGGGGGGAAGTGAGACTTCATTGTAGTGCAGATTTCCTTTGCAAGCTTGCTTGGTTGGCCAAAAAGGGCTTATGCGTTTTTTCCTGAATATCTTCAGGAAAAAACGCATACGCCCTTTTTGGCCAAGTGCATCATTGTGGACGTTCTGCCTCTTTTCCTATGCTTTCAATGCAATTCCAGTCTACCTCCTGAAATCGGTTTCCTGCAATTCTGCCCCGCTTTCAAGTCCTCTTGGCAGCCTTACTTCAGTCTATTTTTGGACGATAGCTGTCATTTATAACTCTGCAGTTTTGTGAATTACAGTGCCCCTGAGCTCCTTTCTTCAACTCGCTTTCTTGTGACCTGGCCGCAACACCGCAGGATGGCTTCAGGCCCTAATCTGGTTCCGGTACGGCACGCTGAGCCTTTGGTTAATTCCTCTTCCTGGTGGGAAATGAGAGTTAAATTTGCCCGTCCAGACACCTCCAGCTAGCCTCTCATTGGTTCTCGCTATTCCTGTTCATCTTCCGCAGAAATTGCAAACTGGGCCAAACAGGAGGTTAAAGGCGCTGACTCTCCAAGTGGGGAGAGTGTTAGTAAAGCGTCTGGAATGTTGCACCCGAGTACCAGGGGAGGAAAACTGAGACATATTTGAACACGTCTCCCGTTCACATGGTTGATCATACTTGGGTTCCACATGCATGTTTTAGCTGAAGGAAGAATACCTTAAACCTGGAGAGTTGAGACCCGTGTAATGGGTACCATGCAATATGACTTCAAAGGGTCTTCATTTGCTCACCGAACCTCTCCAATCCTATCACTGCTGCGTTTATGCCCCTGTACACATGCTTGATTCTCTTTCGGAGACATAGCAATCCATAGGTTTTACGATAATTACTAGTCAGGTACATTCTTAGGCGTTTAATATGCGGTGTTGAGTCCATTTCGTTGAGCAAGGAGTAGCTCTTGTCTATTCCATATTTGACTTAAGGAACTTTATCTGTGCTCATTTCAATCTCTGGTTTTATGCAGCACCCCAACTCACCTTTACCCTTAAGCAAGCATAAGTTGGTTTTCTAAATTTGAGACCCTGTTCTGTTCTGTAATTCAGTTCCTGTGTAGCCAAGTTTACATTCCGTGTATTACTGATATCTTATGATGTTTCTTTTTCTGTGTGACTTACTTCAGTTAGAATCATCATACCTGAATCCACTCATTGTGCTGCTAAGGGCCTGATGACACAGATTTCATTGCTGAGTGATATTGCTTTGTAAGTAAATACCACAACTTCTTTATCCATTTTTCACTTTCTGCGATGTTGAACTTGTACTGTAAACGAGGTTCTTGTAAACAGAGCCGTTCCAAACTTTGGGGTGGCTGTGTCTTTTTGATTTTAATTTCCCTAAGCTATAGGACCATAAGTGGAAGTGCCCTAGGTTCTGTTGCTTTGTTTTTTAGATGTTTCAGGAAACACCATACACTTCTCCCGAGTGGTTGTTGGCAATTTACATCCCGCCCATCAGCATAACAAGGCTCCCAGTTCTCCATGGCCTGTCCTGCCTTTCTGGATTTTACACTTTTTTCAGATGGCCCTTTTGACCGGGGGGAAGTGAGACTTCATTGTAGTGCAGATTTCCTTTGCAAGCTTGCTTGGTTGGCCAAAAAGGGCGTATGCGTTTTTTCCTGAATATATTCAGGAAAAAACGCATACGCCCTTTTTGGCCAAGTGCATCATTGTGGACGTTCTGCCTCTTTTCCTATGCTTTCAATGCAATTCCAGTCTACCTCCTGAAATCGGTTTCCTGCAATTCTGCCCTGCTTTCAAGTCCTCTTGGCAGCCTTACTTCAGTCTATTTTTGGACGATAGCTGTCATTTATAACTCTGCAGGTTTGTGAATTACAGTGCCCCTGAGCTCCTTTCTTCAACTCGCTTTCTTGTGACCTGGCCGCAACACCGCAGGATGGCTTCAGGCCCTAATCTGGTCCCGGCACGGCACGCTGATCCTTTGGTTATTTCCTCTTCCTGGTGGGAAATGAGAGTTAAATTTGCCCGTCCAGACACCTCCAGCTAGCCTCTCATTGGTTCTCGCTATTCCTGTTCATCTTCCGCAGAAATTGCAAACTGGGCCAAACAGGAGGTTAAAGGCGCTGACTCTCCAAGTGGGGAGAGTGTTAGTAAAGCGTCTGGAATGTTGCACCCGAGTACCAGGGGAGGAAAACTGAGACATATTTGAACACGTCTCCCGTTCACATGGTTGATCATACTTGGGTTCCACATGCATGTTTTAGCTGAAGGAAGAATACCTTAAACCTGGAGAGTTGAGACCCGTGTAATGGGTACCATGCAATATGACTTCAAAGGGTCTTCATTTGCTCACCGAACCTCTCCAATCCTATCACTGCTGCGTTTATGCCCCTGTACACATGCTTGATTCTCTTTCGGAGACATAGCAATCCATAGGTTTTACGATACTTACTAGTCAGGTACATTCTTAGGCGTTTAATATGCGGTGTTGAGTCCATTTCGTTGAGCAAGGAGTAGCTCTTGTCTATTCCATATTTGACTTAAGGAACTTTATCTGTGCTCATTTCAATCTCTGGTTTTATGCAGCACCCCAACTCACCTTTACCCTTAAGCAAGCATAAGTTGGTTTTCTAAATTTGAGACCCTGTTCTGTTCTGTAATTCAGTTCCTGTGTAGCCAAGTTTACATTCCATGTATTACTGATATCTTATGATGTTTCTTTTTCTGTGTGACTTATTTCAGTTAGAATCATCATACCTGAATCCACTCATTGTGATGCTAAGGGCCTGATGACATAGATTTCATTGCTGAGTGATATTGCTTTGTAAGTAAATACCACAACTTCTTTATCCATTTTTCACTTTCTGCGATGTTGAACTTGTACTGTAAACGAGGTTCTTGTAAACAGAGCCGTTCCAAACTTTGGGGTGGCTGTGTCTTTTTGATTTTAATTTCCCTAAGCTATAGGACCATAAGTGGCAGTGCCCTAGGCTCTGTTGCTTTGTTTTTTAGATGTTTCAGGAAACACCATACACTTCTCCCGAGTGTCTGTTGGCAATTTACATCCCGCCCATCAGCATAACAAGGCTCCCAGTTCTCCATGGCCTGTCCTGCCTTTCTGGATTTTACACTTTTTTCAGATGGCCCTTTTGACCGGGGGGAAGTGAGACTTCATTGTAGTGCAGATTTCCTTTGCAAGCTTGCTTGGTTGGCCAAAAAGGGCGTATGCGTTTTTTCCTGAATATATTCAGGAAAAAACGCATACGCCCTTTTTGGCCAAGTGCATCATTGTGGACGTTCTGCCTCTTTTCCTATGCTTTCAATGCAATTCCAGTCTACCTCCTGAAATCGGTTTCCTGCAATTCTGCCCCGCTTTCAAGTCCTCTTGGCAGCCTTACTTCAGTCTATTTTTGGACGATAGCTGTCATTTATAACTCTGCAGGTTTGTGAATTACAGTGCCCCTGAGCTCCTTTCTTCAACTCGCTTTCTTGTGACCTGGCCACAACACCGCAGGATGGCTTCAGGCCCTAATCTGTTTCTGGCACGGCACGCTGAGCCTTTGGTTATTTCCTCTTCCTGGTGGGAAATGAGAGTTAAATTTGCCCGTCCAGACACCTCCAGCTAGCCTCTCATTGGTTCTCGCTATTCCTGTTCATCTTCCGCAGAAATTGCAAACTGGGCCAAACAGGAGGTTAAAGGGGCTGACTCTCCAAGTGGGGAGAGTGTTAGTAAAGCGTCTGGAATGTTGCACCCGAGTACCAGGGGAGGAAAACTGAGACATATTTGAACACGTCTCCCGTTCACATGGTTGATCATACTTGGGTTCCTCATGCATGTTTTAGCTGAAGGAAGAATATCTTAAACCTGGAAAGTTAAGACCCGTGTAATGGGTACCATGCAATATGACTTCAAAGGGTCTTCATTTGCTCACCGAACCTCTCCAATCCTATCACTGCTGTGTTTATGCCCCTGTACACATGCTTGATTCTCTTTCGGAGACATAGCAATCCATACGTTTTAAGATACTTACTAGTCAGGTACATTCTTAGGCGTTTAATATGCGGTGTTGAGTCCATTTCTTTGAGCAAGGAGTAGCTCTTGTCTATTCCATATTTGACTTAAGGAACTTTATCTGTGCTCATTTCAATCTCTGGTTTTATGCAGCACCCCAACTCGCCTTTACCCTTAAGCAAGCATAAGTTGGTTTTCTAAATTTGAGACCCTGTTCTGTTCTGTAATTCAGTTCCTGTGTAGCCAAGTTTACATTCCGTGTATTACTGATATCTTATGATGTTTCTTTTTCTGTGTGACTTACTTCAGTTAGAATCATCATACCTGAATCCACTCATTGTGCTGCTAAGGGCCTGATGACACAGATTTCATTGCTGAGTGATATTGCTTTGTAAGTAAATACCACAACTTCTTTATCCATTTTTCACTTTCTGCGATGTTGAACTTGTACTGTAAACGAGGTTCTTGTAAACAGAGCCGTTCCAAACTTTGGGGTGGCTGTGTCTTTTTGATTTTAATTTCCCTAAGCTATAGGACCATAAGTGGAAGTGCCCTAGGTTCTGTTGCTTTGTTTTTTAGATGTTTCAGGAAACACCATACACTTCTCCCGAGTGGTTGTTGGCAATTTACATCCCGCCCATCAGCATAACAAGGCTCCCAGTTCTCCATGGCCTGTCCTGCCTTTCTGGATTTTACACTTTTTTCAGATGGCCCTTTTGACCGGGGGGAAGTGAGACTTCATTGTAGTGCAGATTTCCTTTGCAAGCTTGCTTGGTTGGCCAAAAAGGGCGTATGCGTTTTTTCCTGAATATATTCAGGAAAAAACGCATACGCACTTTTTGGCCAAGTGCATCATTGTGGACGTTCTGCCTCTTTTCCTATGCTTTCAATGCAATTCCAGTCTACCTCCTGAAATCGGTTTCCTGCAATTCTGCCCCGCTTTCAAGTCCTCTTGGCAGCCTTACTTCAGTCTATTTTTGGACGATAGCTGTCATTTATAACTCTGCAGGTTTGTGAATTACAGTGCCCCTGAGCTCCTTTCTTCAACTCGCTTTCTTTTGAGCTGGCCGCAACACCGCAGGATGGCTTCAGGTCCTAATCTGGTTCCGGTACGGCACGCTGAGCCTTTGGTTATTTCCTCTTCCTGCTGGGAAATGAGAGTTAAATTTGCCCGTCCAGACACCTCCAGCTAGCCTCTCATTGGTTCTCGCTATTCCTGTTCATCTTCCGCAGAAATTGCAAACTGGGCCAAACAGGAGGTTAAAGGGACTGACTCTCCAAGTGGGGAGAGTGTTAGTAAAGCGTCTGGAATGTTGCACCCGAGTACCAGGGGAGGAAAACTGAGACATATTTGAACACGTCTCCCGTTCACATGGTTGATCATACTTGGGTTCCACATGCATGTTTTAGCTGAAGGAAGAATACCTTAAACCTGGAGAGTTGAGACCCGTGTAATGGGTACCATGCAATATGACTTCAAAGGGTCTTCATTTGCTCACCGAACCTCTCCAATCCTATCACTGCTGCGTTTATGCCCCTGTACACATGCTTGATTCTCTTTCGGAGACATAGCAATCCATAGGTTTTACGATACTTACTAGTCAGGTACATTCTTAGGCGTTTAATATGCGGTGTTGAGTCCATTTCGTTGAGCAAGGAGTAGCTCTTGTCTATTCCATATTTGACTTAAGGAACTTTATCTGTGCTCATTTCAATCTCTGGTTTTATGCAGCACCCCAACTCACCTTTACCCTTAAGCAAGCATAAGTTGGTTTTCTAAATTTGAGACCCTGTTCTGTTCTGTAATTCAGTTCCTGTGTAGCCAAGTTTACATTCCATGTATTACTGATATCTTATGATGTTTCTTTTTCTGTGTGACTTATTTCAGTTAGAATCATCATACCTGAATCCACTCATTGTGATGCTAAGGGCCTGATGACATAGATTTCATTGCTGAGTGATATTGCTTTGTAAGTAAATACCACAACTTCTTTATCCATTTTTCACTTTCTGCGATGTTGAACTTGTACTGTAAACGAGGTTCTTGTAAACAGAGCCGTTCCAAACTTTGGGGTGGCTGTGTCTTTTTGATTTTAATTTCCCTAAGCTATAGGACCATAAGTGGCAGTGCCCTAGGCTCTGTTGCTTTGTTTTTTAGATGTTTCAGGAAACACCATACACTTCTCCCGAGTGTCTGTTGGCAATTTACATCCCGCCCATCAGCATAACAAGGCTCCCAGTTCTCCATGGCCTGTCCTGCCTTTCTGGATTTTACACTTTTTTCAGATGGCCCTTTTGACCGGGGGGAAGTGAGACTTCATTGTAGTGCAGATTTCCTTTGCAAGCTTGCTTGGTTGGCCAAAAAGGGCGTATGCGTTTTTTCCTGAATATATTCAGGAAAAAACGCATACGCCCTTTTTGGCCAAGTGCATCATTGTGGACGTTCTGCCTCTTTTCCTATGCTTTCAATGCAATTCCAGTCTACCTCCTGAAATCGGTTTCCTGCAATTCTGCCCCGCTTTCAAGTCCTCTTGGCAGCCTTACTTCAGTCTATTTTTGGACGATAGCTGTCATTTATAACTCTGCAGGTTTGTGAATTACAGTGCCCCTGAGCTCCTTTCTTCAACTCGCTTTCTTGTGACCTGGCCACAACACCGCAGGATGGCTTCAGGCCCTAATCTGTTTCTGGCACGGCACGCTGAGCCTTTGGTTATTTCCTCTTCCTGGTGGGAAATGAGAGTTAAATTTGCCCGTCCAGACACCTCCAGCTAGCCTCTCATTGGTTCTCGCTATTCCTGTTCATCTTCCGCAGAAATTGCAAACTGGGCCAAACAGGAGGTTAAAGGGGCTGACTCTCCAAGTGGGGAGAGTGTTAGTAAAGCGTCTGGAATGTTGCACCCGAGTACCAGGGGAGGAAAACTGAGACATATTTGAACACGTCTCCCGTTCACATGGTTGATCATACTTGGGTTCCTCATGCATGTTTTAGCTGAAGGAAGAATATCTTAAACCTGGAAAGTTAAGACCCGTGTAATGGGTACCATGCAATATGACTTCAAAGGGTCTTCATTTGCTCACCGAACCTCTCCAATCCTATCACTGCTGTGTTTATGCCCCTGTACACATGCTTGATTCTCTTTCGGAGACATAGCAATCCATACGTTTTAAGATACTTACTAGTCAGGTACATTCTTAGGCGTTTAATATGCGGTGTTGAGTCCATTTCTTTGAGCAAGGAGTAGCTCTTGTCTATTCCATATTTGACTTAAGGAACTTTATCTGTGCTCATTTCAATCTCTGGTTTTATGCAGCACCCCAACTCGCCTTTACCCTTAAGCAAGCATAAGTTGGTTTTCTAAATTTGAGACCCTGTTCTGTTCTGTAATTCAGTTCCTGTGTAGCCAAGTTTACATTCCGTGTATTACTGATATCTTATGATGTTTCTTTTTCTGTGTGACTTACTTCAGTTAGAATCATCATACCTGAATCCACTCATTGTGCTGCTAAGGGCCTGATGACACAGATTTCATTGCTGAGTGATATTGCTTTGTAAGTAAATACCACAACTTCTTTATCCATTTTTCACTTTCTGCGATGTTGAACTTGTACTGTAAACGAGGTTCTTGTAAACAGAGCCGTTCCAAACTTTGGGGTGGCTGTGTCTTTTTGATTTTAATTTCCCTAAGCTATAGGACCATAAGTGGAAGTGCCCTAGGTTCTGTTGCTTTGTTTTTTAGATGTTTCAGGAAACACCATACACTTCTCCCGAGTGGTTGTTGGCAATTTACATCCCGCCCATCAGCATAACAAGGCTCCCAGTTCTCCATGGCCTGTCCTGCCTTTCTGGATTTTACACTTTTTTCAGATGGCCCTTTTGACCGGGGGGAAGTGAGACTTCATTGTAGTGCAGATTTCCTTTGCAAGCTTGCTTGGTTGGCCAAAAAGGGCGTATGCGTTTTTTCCTGAATATATTCAGGAAAAAACGCATACGCACTTTTTGGCCAAGTGCATCATTGTGGACGTTCTGCCTCTTTTCCTATGCTTTCAATGCAATTCCAGTCTACCTCCTGAAATCGGTTTCCTGCAATTCTGCCCCGCTTTCAAGTCCTCTTGGCAGCCTTACTTCAGTCTATTTTTGGACGATAGCTGTCATTTATAACTCTGCAGGTTTGTGAATTACAGTGCCCCTGAGCTCCTTTCTTCAACTCGCTTTCTTTTGAGCTGGCCGCAACACCGCAGGATGGCTTCAGGTCCTAATCTGGTTCCGGTACGGCACGCTGAGCCTTTGGTTATTTCCTCTTCCTGCTGGGAAATGAGAGTTAAATTTGCCCGTCCAGACACCTCCAGCTAGCCTCTCATTGGTTCTCGCTATTCCTGTTCATCTTCCGCAGAAATTGCAAACTGGGCCAAACAGGAGGTTAAAGGGACTGACTCTCCAAGTGGGGAGAGTGTTAGTAAAGCGTCTGGAATGTTGCACCCGAGTACCAGGGGAGGAAAACTGAGACATATTTGAACACGTCTCCCGTTCACATGGTTGATCATACTTGGGTTCCACATGCATGTTTTAGCTGAAGGAAGAATACCTTAAACCTGGAGAGTTGAGACCCGTGTAATGGGTACCATGCAATATGACTTCAAAGGGTCTTCATTTGCTCACCGAACCTCTCCAATCCTATCACTGCTGCGTTTATGCCCCTGTACACATGCTTGATTCTCTTTCGGAGACATAGCAATCCATAGGTTTTACGATACTTACTAGTCAGGTACATTCTTAGGCGTTTAATATGCGGTGTTGAGTCCATTTCGTTGAGCAAGGAGTAGCTCTTGTCTATTCCATATTTGACTTAAGGAACTTTATCTGTGCTCATTTCAATCTCTGGTTTTATGCAGCACCCCAACTCACCTTTACCCTTAAGCAAGCATAAGTTGGTTTTCTAAATTTGAGACCCTGTTCTGTTCTGTAATTCAGTTCCTGTGTAGCCAAGTTTACATTCCATGTATTACTGATATCTTATGATGTTTCTTTTTCTGTGTGACTTATTTCAGTTAGAATCATCATACCTGAATCCACTCATTGTGATGCTAAGGGCCTGATGACATAGATTTCATTGCTGAGTGATATTGCTTTGTAAGTAAATACCACAACTTCTTTATCCATTTTTCACTTTCTGCGATGTTGAACTTGTACTGTAAACGAGGTTCTTGTAAACAGAGCCGTTCCAAACTTTGGGGTGGCTGTGTCTTTTTGATTTTAATTTCCGTAAGCTATAGGACCATAAGTGGCAGTGCCCTAGGCTCTGTTGCTTTGTTTTTTAGATGTTTCAGGAAACACCATACACTTCTCCCGAGTGTCTGTTGGCAATTTACATCCCGCCCATCAGCATAACAAGGCTCCCAGTTCTCCATGGCCTGTCCTGCCTTTCTGGATTTTACACTTTTTTCAGATGGCCCTTTTGACCGGGGGGAAGTGAGACTTCATTGTAGTGCAGATTTCCTTTGCAAGCTTGCTTGGTTGGCCAGAAAGGGCGTATGCGTTTTTTCCTGAATATATTCAGGAAAAAACGCATACGCCCTTTTTGGCCAAGTGCATCATTGTGGACGTTCTGCCTCTTTTCCTATGCTTTCAATGCAATTCCAGTCTACCTCCTGAAATCGGTTTCCTGCAATTCTGCCCCACTTTCAAGTCCTCTTGGCAGCCTTACTTCAGTCTATTTTTGGACGATAGCTGTCATTTATAACTCTGCAGGTTTGTGAATTACAGTACCCCTGAGCTCCTTTCTTCAACTCGCTTTCTTGTGACCTGGCCACAACACCGCAGGATGGCTTCAGGCCCTAATCTGGTTCCGGCACGGCACGCTGAGCCTTTGGTTATTTCCTCTTCCTGGTGGGAAATGAGAGTTAAATTTGCCCGTCCAGACACCTCCAGCTAGCCTCTCATTGGTTCTCGCTATTCCTGTTCATCTTCCGCAGAAATTGCAAACTGGGCCAAACAGGAGGTTAAAGGGGCTGACTCTCCAAGTGGGGAGAGTGTTAGTAAAGCGTCTGGAATGTTGCACCCGAGTACCAGGGGAGGAAAACTGAGACATATTTGAACACGTCTCCCGTTCACATGGTTGATCATACTTGGGTTCCACATGCATGTTTTAGCTGAAGGAAGAATATCTTAAACCTGGAAAGTTAAGACCCGTGTAATGGGTACCATGCAATATGACTTCAAAGGGTCTTCATTTGCTCACCGAACCTCTCCAATCCTATCACTGCTGTGTTTATGCCCCTGTACACATGCTTGATTCTCTTTCGGAGACATAGCAATCCATACGTTTTAAGATACTTACTAGTCAGGTACATTCTTAGGCGTTTAATATGCGGTGTTGAGTCCATTTCTTTGAGCAAGGAGTAGCTCTTGTCTATTCCATATTTGACTTAAGGAACTTTATCTGTGCTCATTTCAATCTCTGGTTTTATGCAGCACCCCAACTCGCCTTTACCCTTAAGCAAGCATAAGTTGGTTTTCTAAATTTGAGACCCTGTTCTGTTCTGTAATTCAGTTCCTGTGTAGCCAAGTTTACATTCCGTGTATTACTGATATCTTATGATGTTTCTTTTTCTGTGTGACTTACTTCAGTTAGAATCATCATACCTGAATCCACTCATTGTGCTGCTAAGGGCCTGATGACACAGATTTCATTGCTGAGTGATATTGCTTTGTAAGTAAATACCACAACTTCTTTATCCATTTTTCACTTTCTGCGATGTTGAACTTGTACTGTAGACGAGGTTCTTGTAAACAGAGCCGTTCCAAACTTTGGGGTGGCTGTGTCTTTTTGATTTTAATTTCCCTAAGCTATAGGACCATAAGTGGAAGTGCCCTAGGTTCTGTTGCTTTGTTTTTTAGATGTTTCAGGAAACACCATACACTTCTCCCGAGTGGTTGTTGGCAATTTACATCCCGCCCATCAGCATAACAAGGCTCCCAGTTCTCCATGGCCTGTCCTGCCTTTCTGGATTTTACACTTTTTTCAGATGGCCCTTTTGACCGGGGGGAAGTGAGACTTCATTGTAGTGCAGATTTCCTTTGCAAGCTTGCTTGGTTGGCCAAAAAGGGCGTATGCGTTTTTTCCTGAATATATTCAGGAAAAAACGCATACGCCCTTTTTGGCCAAGTGCATCATTGTGGACGTTCTGCCTCTTTTCCTATGCTTTCAATGCAATTCCAGTCTACCTCCTGAAATCGGTTTCCTGCAATTCTGCCCCGCTTTCAAGTCCTCTTGGCAGCCTTACTTCAGTCTATTTTTGGACGATAGCTGTCATTTATAACTCTGCAGGTTTGTGAATTACAGTGCCCCTGAGCTCCTTTCTTCAACTCGCTTTCTTTTGAGCGGGCCGCAACACCGCAGGATGGCTTCAGGCCCTAATCTGGTTCCGGCACGGCACGCTGAGCCTTTGGTTATTTCCTCTTCCTGGTGGGAAATGAGAGTTAAATTTGCCCGTCCAGACACCTCCAGCTAGTCTCTCATTGGTTCTCGCTATTCCTGTTCATCTTCCGCAGAAACTGCAAACTGGGCCAAACAGGAGGTTAAAGGCGCTGACTCTCCAAGTGGGGAGAGTGTTAGTAAAGCGTCTGGAATGTTGCACCCGAGTACCAGGGGAGGAAAACTGAGACATATTTGAACACGTCTCCCGTTCACATGGTTGATCATACTTGGGTTCCACATGCATGTTTTAGCTGAAGGAAGAATACCTTAAACCTGGAGAGTTAAGACCCGTGTAATGGGTACCATGCAATATGACTTCAAAGGGTCTTCATTTGCTCACCAAACCTCTCCAATCCTATCACTGCTGCGTTTATGTCCCTGTACACATGCTGATTCTCTTTTGGAGACATAGCAATCCATAGGTTTTAAGATACTTACTAGTCAGGTACATTCTTAGGCGTTTAATATGCGGTGTTGAGTCCATTTCGTTGAGCAAGGAGTAGCTCTTGTCTATTCCATATTTGACTTAAGGAACTTTATCTGTGCTCATTTCAATCTCTGGTTTTATGCAGCACCCCAACTCACCTTTACCCTTAAGCAAGCATAAGTTGGTTTTCTAAATTTGAGACCCTGTTCTGTTCTGTAATTCAGTTCCTGTGTAGCCAAGTTTACATTCCGTGTATTACTGATATCTTATGATGTTTCTTTTTCTGTGTGACTTACTTCAGTTAGAATCATCATACCTGAATCCACTCATTGTGCTGCTAAGGGCCTGATGACACAGATTTCATTGCTGAGTGATATTGCTTTGTAAGTAAATACCACAACTTCTTTATCCATTTTTCACTTTCTGTGATGTTGAACTTGTACTGTAAACGAGGTTCTTGTAAACAGAGCCGTTCCAAACTTTGGGGTGGCTGTGTCTTTTTGATTTTAATTTGCCTAAGCTATAGGACCATAAGTGGAAGTGCCCTAGGTTCTGTTGCTTTGTTTTTTAGATGTTTCAGGAAACACCATACACTTCTCCTGAGTGCTTGTTGGCAATTTACATCCCGCCCATCAGCATAACAAGGCTCCCAGTTCTCCATGGCCTGTCCTGCCTTTCTGGATTTTACACTTTTTTCAGATGGCCCTTTTGACCGGGGGGAAGTGAGACTTCATTGTAGTGCAGATTTCCTTTGCAAGCTTGCTTGGTTGGCCAAAAAGGGCGTATGCGTTTTTTCCTGAATATATTCAGGAAAAAACGCATACGCCCTTTTGGCCAAGTGCATCATTGTGGACGTTCTGCCTCTTTTCCTATGCTTTCAATGCAATTCCAGTCTACCTCCTGAAATCGGTTTCCTGCAATTCTGCCCCGCTTTCAAGTCCTCTTGGCAGCCTTACTTCAGTCTATTTTTGGACGATAGCTGTCATTTATAACTCTGCAGGTTTGTGAATTACAGTGCCCCTGAGCTCCTTTCTTCAACTCGCTTTCTTGTGAGCTGGCCGCAACACCGCAGGATGGCTTCAGGCCCTAATCTGGTTCCGGTACGGCACGCTGAGCCTTTGGTTATTTCCTCTTCCTGGTGGGAAATGAGAGTTAAATTTGCCCGTCCAGACACCTCCAGCTAGCCTCTCATTGGTTCTCGCTATTCCTGTTCATCTTCCGCAGAAATTGCAAACTGGGCCAAACAGGAGGTTAAAGGCGCTGACTCTCCAAGTGGGGAGAGTGTTAGTAAAGCGTCTGGAATGTTGCAACCGAGTACCAGGGGAGGATAACTGAGACATATTTGAACACATCTCCCGTTCACATGGTTGATCATACTTGGGTTCCACATGCATGTTTTAGCTGAAGGAAGAATACCTTAAACCTGGAGAGTTGAGACCCGTGTAATGGGTACCATGCAATATGACTTCAAAGGGTCTTCATTTGCTCACCGAACCTCTCCAATCCTATCACTGCTGCATTTATGCCCCTGTACACATGCTTGATTCTCTTTCGGAGACATAGCAATCCATAGGTTTTAGGATACTTACTAGTCAGGTACATTCTTAGGCGTTTAATATGCGGTGTTGAGTCCATTTCGTTGAGCAAGGAGTAGCTCTTGTCTATTCCATATTTGACTTAAGGAACTTTATCTATGCTCATTTCAATCTCTGGTTTAATGCAGCACCCCAACTCACCTTTACCCTTAAGCAAGCATAAGTTGGTTTTCTAAATTTGAGACCCTGTTCTGTTCTGTAATTCAGTTCCTGTGTAGCCAAGTTTACATTCCGTGTATTACTGATATCTTATGATGTTTCTTTTTCTGTGTGACTTACTTCAGTTAGAATCATCATACCTGAATCCACTCATTGTGCTGCTAAGGGCCTGATGACACAGATTTCATTGCTGAGTGATATTGCTTTGTAAGTAAATACCACAACTTCTTTATCCATTTTTCACTTTCTGCGATGTTGAACTTGTACTGTAAACGAGGTTCTTGTAAACAGAGCCGTTCCAAACTTTGGGGTGGCTGTGTCTTTTTGATTTTAATTTGCCTAAGCTATAGGACCATAAGTGGAAGTGCCCTAGGTTCTGTTGCTTTGTTTTTTAGATGTTTCAGGAAACACCATACACTTCTCCTGAGTGCTTGTTGGCAATTTACATCCCGCCCATCAGCATAACAAGGCTCCCAGTTCTCCATGGCCTGTCCTGCCTTTCTGGATTTTACACTTTTTTCAGATGGCCCTTTTGACCGGGGGGAAGTGAGACTTCATTGTAGTGCAGATTTCCTTTGCAAGCTTGCTTGGTTGGCCAAAAAGGGCGTATGCGTTTTTTCCTGAATATCTTCAGGAAAAAACGCATACGCCCTTTTTGGCCAAGTGCATCATTGTGGACGTTCTGCCTCTTTTCCTATGCTTTCAATGCAATTCCAGTCTACCTCCTGAAATCGGTTTCCTGCAATTCTGCCCCGCTTTCAAGTCCTCTTGGCAGCCTTACTTCAGTCTATTTTTGGACGATAGCTGTCATTTATAACTCTGCAGGTTTGTGAATTACAGTGCCCCTGAGCTCCTTTCTTCAACTCGCTTTCTTGTGAGCTGGCCGCAACACCGCAGGATGGCTTCAGGCCCTAATCTGGTTCCGGTACGGCACGCTGAGCCTTTGGTTATTTCCTCTTCCTGGTGGGAAATGAGAGTTAAATTTGCCCGTCCAGACACCTCCAGCTAGCCTCTCATTGGTTCTCGCTATTCCTGTTCATCTTCCGCAGAAATTGCAAACTGGGCCAAACAAGAGGTTAAAGGCGCTGACTCTCCAAGTGGGGAGAGTGTTAGTAAAGCGTCTGGAATGTTGCAACCGAGTACCAGGGGAGGATAACTGAGACATATTTGAACACATCTCCCGTTCACATGGTTGATCATACTTGGGTTCCACATGCATGTTTTAGCTGAAGGAAGAATACCTTAAACCTGGAGAGTTGAGACCCGTGTAATGGGTACCATGCAATATGACTTCAAAGGGTCTTCATTTGCTCACCGAACCTCTCCAATCCTATCACTGCTGCATTTATGCCCCTGTACACATGCTTGATTCTCTTTCGCAGACATAGCAATCCATAGGTTTTAGGATACTTACTAGTCAGGTACATTCTTAGGCGTTTAATATGCGGTGTTGAGTCCATTTCGTTGAGCAAGGAGTAGCTCTTGTCTATTCCATATTTGACTTAAGGAACTTTATCTATGCTCATTTCAATCTCTGGTTTAATGCAGCACCCCAACTCACCTTTACCCTTAAGCAAGCATAAGTTGGTTTTCTAAATTTGAGACCCTGTTCTGTTCTGTAATTCAGTTCCTGTGTAGCCAAGTTTACATTCCGTGTATTACTGATATCTTATGATGTTTCTTTTTCTGTGTGACTTACTTCAGTTAGCATCATCATACCTGAATCCACTCATTGTGCTGCTAAGGGCCTGATGACACAGATTTCATTGCTGAGTGATATTGCTTTGTAAGTAAATACCACAACTTCTTTATCCATTTTTCACTTTCTGCGATGTTGAACTTGTACTGTAAACGAGGTTCTTGTAAACAGAGCCGTTCCAAACTTTGGGGTGGCTGTGTCTTTTTGATTTTAATTTCCCTAAGCTATAGGACCATAAGTGGAAGTGCCCTAGGTTCTGTTGCTTTGTTTTTTAGATGTTTCAGGAAACACCATACACTTCTCCCAAGTGTCTGTTGGCAATTTACATCCCGCCCATCAGCATAACAAGGCTCCCAGTTCTCCATGGCCTGTCCTGCCTTTCTGGATTTTACACTTTTTTCAGATGGCCCTTTTGACCGGGGGGAAGTGAGACTTCATTGTAGTGCAGATTTCCTTTGCAAGCTTGCTTGGTTGGCCAAAAAGGGCGTATGCGTTTTTTCCTGAATATATTCAGGAAAAAACGCATACGCACTTTTTGGCCAAGTGCATCATTGTGGACGTTCTGCCTCTTTTCCTATGCTTTCAATGCAATTCCAGTCTACCTCCTGAAATCGGTTTCCTGCAATTCTGCCCCGCTTTCAAGTCCTCTTGGCAGCCTTACTTCAGTCTATTTTTGGACGATAGCTGTCATTTATAACTCTGCAGGTTTGTGAATTACAGTGCCCCTGAGCTCCTTTCTTCAACTCGCTTTCTTGTGACCTGGCCGCAACACCGCAGGATGGCTTCAGGCCCTAATCTGGTTCCGGTACGGCACGCTGAGCCTTTGGTTATTTCCTCTTCCTGGTGGGAAATGAGAGTTAAATTTGCCCGTCCAGACACCTCCAGCTAGCCTCTCATTGGTTCTCGCTATTCCTGTTCATCTTCCGCAGAAATTGCAAACTGGGCCAAACAGGAGGTTAAAGGCGCTGACTCTCCAAGTGGGGAGAGTGTTAGTAAAGCGTCTGGAATGTTGCACCCGAGTACCAGGGGAGGAAAACTGAGACATATTTGAACACGTCTCCCGTTCACATGGTTGATCATACTTGGGTTCCACATGCATGTTTTAGCTGAAGGAAGAATACCTTAAACCTGGAGAGTTGAGACCCGTGTAATGGGTACCATGCAATATGACTTCAAAGGGTCTTCATTTGCTCACCGAACCTCTCCAATCCTATCACTGCTGCGTTTATGCCCCTGTACACATGCTTGATTCTCTTTCGGAGACCTAGCAATCCATAGGTTTTACGATAATTACTAGTCAGGTACATTCTTAGGCGTTTAATATGCGGTGTTGAGTCCATTTCGTTGAGCAAGGAGTAGCTCTTGTCTATTCCATATTTGACTTAAGGAACTTTATCTGTGCTCATTTCAATCTCTGGTTTTATGCAGCACCCCAACTCACCTTTACCCTTAAGCAAGCATAAGTTGGTTTTCTAAATTTGAGACCCTGTTCTGTTCTGTAATTCAGTTCCTGTGTAGCCAAGTTTACATTCCGTGCATTACTGATATCTTATGATGTTTCTTTTTCTGTGTGACTTACTTCAGTTAGAATCATCATACCTGAATCCACTCATTGTGCTGCTAAGGGCCTGATGACACAGATTTCATTGCTGAGTGATATTGCTTTGTAAGTAAATACCACAACTTCTTTATCCATTTTTCACTTTCTGCGATGTTGAACTTGTACTGTAAACGAGGTTCTTGTAAACAGAGCCGTTCCAAACTTTGGGGTGGCTGTGTCTTTTTGATTTTAATTTCCCTAAGCTATAGGACCATAAGTGGAAGTGCCCTAGGTTCTGTTGCTTTGTTTTTTAGATGTTTCAGGAAACACCATACACTTCTCCCGAGTGGTTGTTGGCAATTTACATCCCGCCCATCAGCATAACAAGGCTCCCAGTTCTCCATGGCCTGTCCTGCCTTTCTGGATTTTACACTTTTTTCAGATGGCCCTTTTGACCGGGGGGAAGTGAGACTTCATTGTAGTGCAGATTTCCTTTGCAAGCTTGCTTGGTTGGCCAAAAAGGGCGTATGCGTTTTTTCCTGAATATATTCAGGAAAAAACGCATACGCCCTTTTTGGCCAAGTGCATCATTGTGGACGTTCTGCCTCTTTTCCTATGCTTTCAATGCAATTCCAGTCTACCTCCTGAAATCGGTTTCCTGCAATTCTGCCCCGCTTTCAAGTCCTCTTGGCAGCCTTACTTCAGTCTATTTTTGGACGATAGCTGTCATTTATAACTCTGCAGGTTTGTGAATTACAGTGCCCCTGAGCTCCTTTCTTCAACTCGCTTTCTTTTGAGCTGGCCGCAACACCGCAGGATGGCTTCAGGCCCTAATCTGGTTCCGGTACGGCACGCTGAGCCTTTGGTTATTTCCTCTTCCTGGTGGGAAATGAGAGTTAAATTTGCCCGTCCAGACACCTCCAGCTAGCCTCTCATTGGTTCTCGCTATTCCTGTTCATCTTCCGCAGAAATTGCAAACTGGGCCAAACAGGAGGTTAAAGGCGCTGACTCTCCAAGTGGGGAGAGTGTTAGTAAAGCGTCTGGAATGTTGCACCCGAGTACCAGGGGAGGAAAACTGAGACATATTTGAACACGTCTCCCGTTCACATGGTTGATCATACTTGGGTTCCACATGCATGTTTTAGCTGAAGGAAGAATACCTTAAACCTGGAGAGTTGAGACCCGTGTAATGGGTACCATGCAATATGACTTCAAAGGGTCTTCATTTGCTCACCGAACCTCTCCAATCCTATCACTGCTGCGTTTATGCCCCTGTACACATGCTTGATTCTCTTTTGGAGACATAGCAATCCATAGGTTTTACGATACTTACTAGTCAGGTACATTCTTAGGCGTTTAATATGCGGTGTTGAGTCCATTTCGTTGAGCAAGGAGTAGCTCTTGTCTATTCCATATTTGACTTAAGGAACTTTATCTGTGCTCATTTCAATCTCTGGTTTTATGCAGCACCCCAACTCACCTTTACCCTTAAGCAAGCATAAGTTGGTTTTCTAAATTTGAGACCCTGTTCTGTTCTGTAATTCAGTTCCTGTGTAGCCAAGTTTACATTCCATGTATTACTGATATCTTATGATGTTTCTTTTTCTGTGTGACTTATTTCAGTTAGAATCATCATACCTGAATCCACTCATTGTGATGCTAAGGGCCTGATGACATAGATTTCATTGCTGAGTGATATTGCTTTGTAAGTAAATACCACAACTTCTTTATCCATTTTTCACTTTCTGCGATGTTGAACTTGTACTGTAAACGAGGTTCTTGTAAACAGAGCCGTTCCAAACTTTGGGGTGGCTGTGTCTTTTTGATTTTAATTTCCCTAAGCTATAGGACCATAAGTGGCAGTGCCCTAGGCTCTGTTGCTTTGTTTTTTAGATGTTTCAGGAAACACCATACACTTCTCCCGAGTGTCTGTTGGCAATTTACATCCCGCCCATCAGCATAACAAGGCTCCCAGTTCTCCATGGCCTGTCCTGCCTTTCTGGATTTTACACTTTTTTCAGATGGCCCTTTTGACCGGGGGGAAGTGAGACTTCATTGTAGTGCAGATTTCCTTTGCAAGCTTGCTTGGTTGGCCAGAAAGGGCGTATGCGTTTTTTCCTGAATATATTCAGGAAAAAACGCATACGCCCTTTTTGGCCAAGTGCATCATTGTGGACGTTCTGCCTCTTTTCCTATGCTTTCAATGCAATTCCAGTCTACCTCCTGAAATCGGTTTCCTGCAATTCTGCCCCGCTTTCAAGTCCTCTTGGCAGCCTTACTTCAGTCTATTTTTGGACGATAGCTGTCATTTATAACTCTGCAGGTTTGTGAATTACAGTGCCCCTGAGCTCCTTTCTTCAACTCGCTTTCTTGTGACCTGGCCACAACACCGCAGGATGGCTTCAGGCCCTAATCTGGTTCCGGCACGGCACGCTGAGCCTTTGGTTATTTCCTCTTCCTGGTGGGAAATGAGAGTTAAATTTGCCCGTCCAGACACCTCCAGCTAGCCTCTCATTGGTTCTCGCTATTCCTGTTCATCTTCCGTAGAAATTGCAAACTGGGCCAAACAGGAGGTTAAAGGGGCTGACTCTCCAAGTGGGGAGAGTGTTAGTAAAGCGTCTGGAATGTTGCACCCGAGTACCAGGGGAGGAAAACTGAGACATATTTGAACACGTCTCCCGTTCACATGGTTGATCATACTTGGGTTCCACATGCATGTTTTAGCTGAAGGAAGAATATCTTAAACCTGGAAAGTTAAGACCCGTGTAATGGGTACCATGCAATATGACTTCAAAGGGTCTTCATTTGCTCACCGAACCTCTCCAATCCTATCACTGCTGTGTTTATGCCCCTGTACACATGCTTGATTCTCTTTCGGAGACATAGCAATCCATACGTTTTAAGATACTTACTAGTCAGGTACATTCTTAGGCGTTTAATATGCGGTGTTGAGTCCATTTCGTTGAGCAAGGAGTAGCTCTTGTCTATTCCATATTTGACTTAAGGAACTTTATCTGTGCTCATTTCAATCTCTGGTTTTATGCAGCACCCCAACTCGCCTTTACCCTTAAGCAAGCATAAGTTGGTTTTCTAAATTTGAGACCCTGTTCTGTTCTGTAATTCAGTTCCTGTGTAGCCAAGTTTACATTCCGTGTATTACTGATATCTTATGATGTTTCTTTTTCTGTGTGACTTACTTCAGTTAGAATCATCATACCTGAATCCACTCATTGTGCTGCTAAGGGCCTGATGACACAGATTTCATTGCTGAGTGATATTGCTTTGTAAGTAAATACCACAACTTCTTTATCCATTTTTCACTTTCTGCGATGTTGAACTTGTACTGTAAACGAGGTTCTTGTAAACAGAGCCGTTCCAAACTTTTGGGTGGCTGTGTCTTTTTGATTTTAATTTCCCTAAGCTATAGGACCATAAGTGGAAGTGCCCTAGGTTCTGTTGCTTTGTTTTTTAGATGTTTCAGGAAACACCATACACTTCTCCCGAGTGTCTGTTGGCAATTTACATCCCGCCCATCAGCATAACAAGGCTCCCAGTTCTCCATGGCCTGTCCTGCCTTTCTGGATTTTACACTTTTTTCAGATGGCCCTTTTGACCGGGGGGAAGTGAGACTTCATTGTAGTGCAGATTTCCTTTGCAAGCTTGCTTGGTTGGCCAAAAAGGGCGTATGCGTTTTTTCCTGAATATATTCAGGAAAAAACGCATACGCCCTTTTTGGCCAAGTGCATCATTGTGGACGTTCTGCCTCTTTTCCTATGCTTTCAATGCAATTCCAGTCTACCTCCTGAAATCGGTTTCCTGCAATTCTGCCCCACTTTCAAGTCCTCTTGGCAGCCTTACTTCAGTCTATTTTTGGACGATAGCTGTCATTTATAACTCTGCAGGTTTGTGAATTACAGTGCCCCTGAGCTCCTTTCTTCAACTCGCTTTCTTTTGAGCTGGCCGCAACACCGCAGGATGGCTTCAGGCCCTAATCTGGTTCCGGTACGGCACGCTGAGCCTTTGGTTAATTCCTCTTCCTGGTGGGAAATGAGAGTTAAATTTGCCCGTCCAGACACCTCCAGCTAGCCTCTCATTGGTTCTCGCTATTCCTGTTCATCTTCCGCAGAAATTGCAAACTGGGCCAAACAGGAGGTTAAAGGCGCTGACTCTCCAAGTGGGGAGAGTGTTAGTAAAGCGTCTGGAATGTTGCACCCGAGTACCAGGGGAGGAAAACTGAGACATATTTGAACACGTCTCCCGATCACATGGTTGATCATACTCTAGGTTCCACATGCATGTTTTAGTTGAAGGAAGAATACCTTAAACCTGGGTAGTTGAAACCCGTGGAATGGGTGCCATGCAATATGACTTCAAAGGGTCTTCATTTGCTCACCGAACCTCTCCAATCCTATCACTGCTGCGTTTATGCCCCTGTACACATGCTTGATTCTCTTTCGGAGACATAGCAATCCATAGGTATTAAGATACTTACAAGTCAGGTACATTCTTAGGCGTTTAATATGGGGTGTTGAGTCCATTTCGTTGAGCAAGGAGTAGCTCTTGTGTATTCCATATTTGGCTTAAGGAACTTTATCTGTGCTCATTTCAATCTCTGGTTTTATGCAGCACCCCAACTCACCTTTACCCTTAAGCAAGCATAAGTTGGTTTTCTAAATTTGAGACCCTGTTCTGTTCTGTAATTCAGTTCCTGTGTAGCCAAGTTTACATTCCGTGCATTACTGATATCTTATGATGTTTCTTTTTCTGTGTGACTTACTTCAGTTAGAATCATCATACCTGAATCCACTCATTGTGCTGCTAAGGGCCTGATGACACAGATTTCATTGCTGAGTGATATTGCTTTGTAAGTAAATACCACAACTTCTTTATCCATTTTTCACTTTCTGCGATGTTGAACTTGTACTGTAAACGAGGTTCTTGTAAACAGAGCCGTTCCAAACTTTGGGGTGGCTGTGTCTTTTTGATTTTAATTTCCCTAAGCTATAGGACCATAAGTGGAAGTGCCCTAGGTTCTGTTGCTTTGTTTTTTAGATGTTTCAGGAAACACCATACACTTCTCCCGAGTGGTTGTTGGCAATTTACATCCCGCCCATCAGCATAACAAGGCTCCCAGTTCTCCATGGCCTGTCCTGCCTTTCTGGATTTTACACTTTTTTCAGATGGCCCTTTTGACCGGGGGGAAGTGAGACTTCATTGTAGTGCAGATTTCCTTTGCAAGCTTGCTTGGTTGGCCAAAAAGGGCGTATGCGTTTTTTCCTGAATATATTCAGGAAAAAACGCATACGCCCTTTTTGGCCAAGTGCATCATTGTGGACGTTCTGCCTCTTTTCCTATGCTTTCAATGCAATTCCAGTCTACCTCCTGAAATCGGTTTCCTGCAATTCTGCCCCGCTTTCAAGTCCTCTTGGCAGCCTTACTTCAGTCTATTTTTGGACGATAGCTGTCATTTATAACTCTGCAGGTTTGTGAATTACAGTGCCCCTGAGCTCCTTTCTTCAACTCGCTTTCTTTTGAGCTGGCCGCAACACCGCAGGATGGCTTCAGGCCCTAATCTGGTTCCGGTACGGCACGCTGAGCCTTTGGTTATTTCCTCTTCCTGGTGGGAAATGAGAGTTAAATTTGCCCGTCCAGACACCTCCAGCTAGCCTCTCATTGGTTCTCGCTATTCCTGTTCATCTTCCGCAGAAATTGCAAACTGGGCCAAACAGGAGGTTAAAGGCGCTGACTCTCCAAGTGGGGAGAGTGTTAGTAAAGCGTCTGGAATGTTGCACCCGAGTACCAGGGGAGGAAAACTGAGACATATTTGAACACGTCTCCCGTTCACATGGTTGATCATACTTGGGTTCCACATGCATGTTTTAGCTGAAGGAAGAATACCTTAAACCTGGAGAGTTGAGACCCGTGTAATGGGTACCATGCAATATGACTTCAAAGGGTCTTCATTTGCTCACCGAACCTCTCCAATCCTATCACTGCTGCGTTTATGCCCCTGTACACATGCTTGATTCTCTTTTGGAGACATAGCAATCCATAGGTTTTACGATACTTACTAGTCAGGTACATTCTTAGGCGTTTAATATGCGGTGTTGAGTCCATTTCGTTGAGCAAGGAGTAGCTCTTGTCTATTCCATATTTGACTTAAGGAACTTTATCTGTGCTCATTTCAATCTCTGGTTTTATGCAGCACCCCAACTCACCTTTACCCTTAAGCAAGCATAAGTTGGTTTTCTAAATTTGAGACCCTGTTCTGTTCTGTAATTCAGTTCCTGTGTAGCCAAGTTTACATTCCATGTATTACTGATATCTTATGATGTTTCTTTTTCTGTGTGACTTATTTCAGTTAGAATCATCATACCTGAATCCACTCATTGTGATGCTAAGGGCCTGATGACATAGATTTCATTGCTGAGTGATATTGCTTTGTAAGTAAATACCACAACTTCTTTATCCATTTTTCACTTTCTGCGATGTTGAACTTGTACTGTAAACGAGGTTCTTGTAAACAGAGCCGTTCCAAACTTTGGGGTGGCTGTGTCTTTTTGATTTTAATTTCCCTAAGCTATAGGACCATAAGTGGCAGTGCCCTAGGCTCTGTTGCTTTGTTTTTTAGATGTTTCAGGAAACACCATACACTTCTCCCGAGTGTCTGTTGGCAATTTACATCCCGCCCATCAGCATAACAAGGCTCCCAGTTCTCCATGGCCTGTCCTGCCTTTCTGGATTTTACACTTTTTTCAGATGGCCCTTTTGACCGGGGGGAAGTGAGACTTCATTGTAGTGCAGATTTCCTTTGCAAGCTTGCTTGGTTGGCCAGAAAGGGCGTATGCGTTTTTTCCTGAATATATTCAGGAAAAAACGCATACGCCCTTTTTGGCCAAGTGCATCATTGTGGACGTTCTGCCTCTTTTCCTATGCTTTCAATGCAATTCCAGTCTACCTCCTGAAATCGGTTTCCTGCAATTCTGCCCCGCTTTCAAGTCCTCTTGGCAGCCTTACTTCAGTCTATTTTTGGACGATAGCTGTCATTTATAACTCTGCAGGTTTGTGAATTACAGTGCCCCTGAGCTCCTTTCTTCAACTCGCTTTCTTGTGACCTGGCCACAACACCGCAGGATGGCTTCAGGCCCTAATCTGGTTCCGGCACGGCACGCTGAGCCTTTGGTTATTTCCTCTTCCTGGTGGGAAATGAGAGTTAAATTTGCCCGTCCAGACACCTCCAGCTAGCCTCTCATTGGTTCTCGCTATTCCTGTTCATCTTCCGTAGAAATTGCAAACTGGGCCAAACAGGAGGTTAAAGGGGCTGACTCTCCAAGTGGGGAGAGTGTTAGTAAAGCGTCTGGAATGTTGCACCCGAGTACCAGGGGAGGAAAACTGAGACATATTTGAACACGTCTCCCGTTCACATGGTTGATCATACTTGGGTTCCACATGCATGTTTTAGCTGAAGGAAGAATATCTTAAACCTGGAAAGTTAAGACCCGTGTAATGGGTACCATGCAATATGACTTCAAAGGGTCTTCATTTGCTCACCGAACCTCTCCAATCCTATCACTGCTGTGTTTATGCCCCTGTACACATGCTTGATTCTCTTTCGGAGACATAGCAATCCATACGTTTTAAGATACTTACTAGTCAGGTACATTCTTAGGCGTTTAATATGCGGTGTTGAGTCCATTTCGTTGAGCAAGGAGTAGCTCTTGTCTATTCCATATTTGACTTAAGGAACTTTATCTGTGCTCATTTCAATCTCTGGTTTTATGCAGCACCCCAACTCGCCTTTACCCTTAAGCAAGCATAAGTTGGTTTTCTAAATTTGAGACCCTGTTCTGTTCTGTAATTCAGTTCCTGTGTAGCCAAGTTTACATTCCGTGTATTACTGATATCTTATGATGTTTCTTTTTCTGTGTGACTTACTTCAGTTAGAATCATCATACCTGAATCCACTCATTGTGCTGCTAAGGGCCTGATGACACAGATTTCATTGCTGAGTGATATTGCTTTGTAAGTAAATACCACAACTTCTTTATCCATTTTTCACTTTCTGCGATGTTGAACTTGTACTGTAAACGAGGTTCTTGTAAACAGAGCCGTTCCAAACTTTTGGGTGGCTGTGTCTTTTTGATTTTAATTTCCCTAAGCTATAGGACCATAAGTGGAAGTGCCCTAGGTTCTGTTGCTTTGTTTTTTAGATGTTTCAGGAAACACCATACACTTCTCCCGAGTGTCTGTTGGCAATTTACATCCCGCCCATCAGCATAACAAGGCTCCCAGTTCTCCATGGCCTGTCCTGCCTTTCTGGATTTTACACTTTTTTCAGATGGCCCTTTTGACCGGGGGGAAGTGAGACTTCATTGTAGTGCAGATTTCCTTTGCAAGCTTGCTTGGTTGGCCAAAAACGGCGTATGCGTTTTTTCCTGAATATATTCAGGAAAAAACGCATACGCCCTTTTTGGCCAAGTGCATCATTGTGGACGTTCTGCCTCTTTTCCTATGCTTTCAATGCAATTCCAGTCTACCTCCTGAAATCGGTTTCCTGCAATTCTGCCCCACTTTCAAGTCCTCTTGGCAGCCTTACTTCAGTCTATTTTTGGACGATAGCTGTCATTTATAACTCTGCAGGTTTGTGAATTACAGTGCCCCTGAGCTCCTTTCTTCAACTCGCTTTCTTTTGAGCTGGCCGCAACACCGCAGGATGGCTTCAGGCCCTAATCTGGTTCCGGTACGGCACGCTGAGCCTTTGGTTAATTCCTCTTCCTGGTGGGAAATGAGAGTTAAATTTGCCCGTCCAGACACCTCCAGCTAGCCTCTCATTGGTTCTCGCTATTCCTGTTCATCTTCCGCAGAAATTGCAAACTGGGCCAAACAGGAGGTTAAAGGCGCTGACTCTCCAAGTGGGGAGAGTGTTAGTAAAGCGTCTGGAATGTTGCACCCGAGTACCAGGGGAGGAAAACTGAGACATATTTGAACACGTCTCCCGATCACATGGTTGATCATACTCTAGGTTCCACATGCATGTTTTAGTTGAAGGAAGAATACCTTAAACCTGGGTAGTTGAAACCCGTGGAATGGGTGCCATGCAATATGACTTCAAAGGGTCTTCATTTGCTCACCGAACCTCTCCAATCCTATCACTGCTGCGTTTATGCCCCTGTACACATGCTTGATTCTCTTTCGGAGACATAGCAATCCATAGGTATTAAGATACTTACAAGTCAGGTACATTCTTAGGCGTTTAATATGGGGTGTTGAGTCCATTTCGTTGAGCAAGGAGTAGCTCTTGTGTATTCCATATTTGGCTTAAGGAACTTTATCTGTGCTCATTTCAATCTCTGGTTTTATGCAGCACCCCAACTCACCTTTACCCTTAAGCAAGCATAAGTTGGTTTTCTAAATTTGAGACCCTGTTCTGTTCTGTAATTCAGTTCCTGTGTATCCAAGTTTACATTCCATGTATTACTGATATCTTATGATGTTTCTTTTTCTGTGTGACTTACTTCAGTTAGAATCATCATACCTGAATCCACTCATTGTGATGCTAAGGGCCTGATGACATAGATTTCATTGCTGAGTGATATTGCTTTGTAAGTAAATACCACAACTTCTTTATCCATTTTTCACTTTCTGCGATGTTGAACTTGTACTGTAAACGAGGTTCTTGTAAACAGAGGCGTCCCAAACTTTGGGGTGGCTGTGTCTTTTTGATTTTAATTTCCCTAAGCTATAGGACCATAAGTGGCAGTGCCCTAGGCTCTGTTGCTTTGTTTTTTAGATGTTTCAGGAAACACCATACACTTCTCCCGAGTGGTTGTTGGCAATTTACATCCCGCCCATCAGCATAACAAGGCTCCCAGTTCTCCATGGCCTGTCCTGCCTTTCTGGATTTTACACTTTTTTCAGATGGCCCTTTTGACCGGGGGGAAGTGAGACTTCATTGTAGTGCAGATTTCCTTTGCAAGCTTGCTTGGTTGGCCAAAAAGGGCGTATGCGTGTTTTCCTGAATATATTCAGGAAAAAACGCATACGCCCTTTTTGGCCAAGTGCATCATTGTGGACGTTCTGCCTCTTTTCCTATGCTTTCAATGCAATTCCAGTCTAACTCCTGAAATCGGTTTCCTGCAATTCTGCCCCGCTTTCAAGTCCTCTTGGCAGCCTTACTTCAGTCTATTTTTGGACGATAGCTGTCATTTATAACTCTGCAGGTTTGTGAATTACAGTGCCCCTGAGCTCCTTTCTTCAACTCGCTTTCTTGTGACCTGGCCGCAACACCGCAGGATGGCTTCAGGCCCTAATCTGGTTCCGGCACGGCACGCTGAGTCTTTGGTTATTTCCTCTTCCTGGTGGGAAATGAGAGTTAAATTTGCCCGTCCAGACACCTCCAGCTAGCCTCTCATTGGTTCTCGCTATTCCTGTTCATCTTCCGCAGAAATTGCAAACTGGGCCAAACAGGAGGTTAAAGGCGCTGACTCTCCAAGTGGGGAGAGTGTTAGTAAAGCGTCTGGAATGTTGCACCCGAGTACCAGGGGAGGAAAACTGAGACATATTTGAACACGTCTCCCGTTCACATGGTTGATCATACTTGGGTTCCACATGCATGTTTTAGCAGAAGGAAGAATACCTTAAACCTGGAGAGTTGAGACCCGTGGAATGGGTACCATGCAATATGACTTCAAAGGGTCTTCATTTGCTCACCGAACCTCTCCAATCCTATCACTGCTGCGTTTATGCCCCTGTACACATGCTTGATTCTCTTTCGGAGACATAGCAATCCATAGGTTTTACGATACTTACTAGTCAGGTACATTCTTAGGCGTTTAATATGCGGTGTTGAGTCCATTTCGTTGAGCAAGGAGTAGCTCTTGTCTATTCCATATTTGACTTAAGGAACTTTATCTGTGCTCATTTCAATCTCTGGTTTTATGCAGCACCCCAACTCGCCTTTACCCTTAAGCAAGCATAAGTTGGTTTTCTAAATTTGAGACCCTGTTCTGTTCTGTAATTCAGTTCCTGTGTAGCCAAGTTTACATTCCGTGTATTACTGATATCTTATGATGTTTCTTTTTCTGTGTGACTTACTTCAGTTAGAATCATCATACCTGAATCCACTCATTGTGCTGCTAAGGGCCTGATGACACAGATTTCATTGCTGAGTGATATTGCTTTGTAAGTAAATACCACAACTTCTTTATCCATTTTTCACTTTCTGCGATGTTGAACTTGTACTGTAAACGAGGTTCTTGTAAACAGAGCCGTTCCAAACTTTGGGGTGGCTGTGTCTTTTTGATTTTAATTTCCCTAATCTATAGGACCATAAGTGGAAGTGCCCTAGGTTCTGTTGCTTTGTTTTTTAGATGTTTCAGGAAACACCATACACTTCTCCCGAGTGTCTGTTGGCAATTTACATCCCGCCCATCAGCATAACAAGGCTCCCAGTTCTCCATGGCCTGTCCTGCCTTTCTGGATTTTACACTTTTTTCAGATAGCCCTTTTGACCGGGGGGAAGTGAGACTTCATTGTAGTGCAGATTTCCTTTGCAAGCTTGCTTGGTTGGCCAAAAAGGGCATATGCGTTTTTTCCTGAATATATTCAGGAAAAAACGCATACGCCCTTTTTGGCCAAGTGCATCATTGTGGACGTTCTGCCTCTTTTCCTATGCTTTCAATGCAATTCCAGTCTACCTCCTGAAATCGGTTTCCTGCAATTCTGCCCCACTTTCAAGTCCTCTTGGCAGCCTTACTTCAGTCTATTTTTGGACGATAGCTGTCATTTATAACTCTGCAGGTTTGTGAATTACAGTGCCCCTGAGCTCCTTTCTTCAACTCGCTTTCTTTTGAGCTGGCCGCAACACCGCAGGATGGCTTCAGGCCCTAATCTGGTTCCGGTACGGCACGCTGAGCCTTTGGTTAATTCCTCTTCCTGGTGGGAAATGAGAGTTAAATTTGCCCGTCCAGACACCTCCAGCTAGCCTCTCATTGGTTCTCGCTATTCCTGTTCATCTTCCGCAGAAATTGCAAACTGGGCCAAACAGGAGGTTAAAGGCGCTGACTCTCCAAGTGGGGAGAGTGTTAGTAAAGCGTCTGGAATGTTGCACCCGAGTACCAGGGGAGGAAAACTGAGACATATTTGAACACGTCTCCCGATCACATGGTTGATCATACTCTAGGTTCCACATGCATGTTTTAGTTGAAGGAAGAATACCTTAAACCTGGGTAGTTGAAACCCGTGGAATGGGTACCATGCAATATGACTTCAAAGGGTCTTCATTTGCTCACCGAACCTCTCCAATCCTATCACTGCTGCGTTTATGCCCCTGTACACATGCTTGATTCTCTTTCGGAGACATAGCAATCCATAGGTATTAAGATACTTACAAGTCAAGTACATTCTTAGGCGTTTAATATGGGGTGTTGAGTCCATTTCGTTGAGCAAGGAGTAGCTCTTGTCTATTCCATATTTGGCTTAAGGAACTTTATCTGTGCTCATTTCAATCTCTGGTTTTATGCAGCACCCCAACTCACCTTTACCCTTAAGCAAGCATAAGTTGGTTTTCTAAATTTGAGACCCTGTTCTGTTCTGTAATTCAGTTCCTGTGTATCCAAGTTTACATTCCATGTATTACTGATATCTTATGATGTTTCTTTTTCTGTGTGACTTACTTCAGTTAGAATCATCATACCTGAATCCACTCATTGTGATGCTAAGGGCCTGATGACATAGATTTCATTGCTGAGTGATATTGCTTTGTAAGTAAATACCACAACTTCTTTATCCATTTTTCACTTTCTGCGATGTTGAACTTGTACTGTAAACGAGGTTCTTGTAAACAGAGGCGTCCCAAACTTTGGGGTGGCTGTGTCTTTTTGATTTTAATTTCCCTAAGCTATAGGACCATAAGTGGCAGTGCCCTAGGCTCTGTTGCTTTGTTTTTTAGATGTTTCAGGAAACACCATACACTTCTCCCGAGTGGTTGTTGGCAATTTACATCCCGCCCATCAGCATAACAAGGCTCCCAGTTCTCCATGGCCTGTCCTGCCTTTCTGGATTTTACACTTTTTTCAGATGGCCCTTTTGACCGGGGGGAAGTGAGACTTCATTGTAGTGCAGATTTCCTTTGCAAGCTTGCTTGGTTGGCCAAAAAGGGCGTATGCGTGTTTTCCTGAATATATTCAGGAAAAAACGCATACGCCCTTTTTGGCCAAGTGCATCATTGTGGACGTTCTGCCTCTTTTCCTATGCTTTCAATGCAATTCCAGTCTACCTCCTGAAATCGGTTTCCTGCAATTCTGCCCCGCTTTCAAGTCCTCTTGGCAGCCTTACTTCAGTCTATTTTTGGACGATAGCTGTCATTTATAACTCTGCAGGTTTGTGAATTACAGTGCCCCTGAGCTCCTTTCTTCAACTCGCTTTCTTGTGACCTGGCCGCAACACCGCAGGATGGCTTCAGGCCCTAATCTGGTTCCGGCACGGCACGCTGAGTCTTTGGTTATTTCCTCTTCCTGGTGGGAAATGAGAGTTAAATTTGCCCGTCCAGACACCTCCAGCTAGCCTCTCATTGGTTCTCGCTATTCCTGTTCATCTTCCGCAGAAATTGCAAACTGGGCCCAACAGGAGGTTAAAGGCGCTGACTCTCCAAGTGGGGAGAGTGTTAGTAAAGCGTCTGGAATGTTGCACCCGAGTACCAGGGGAGGAAAACTGAGACATATTTGAACACGTCTCCCGTTCACATGGTTGATTATACTTGGGTTCCACATGCATGTTTTAGCTGAAGGAAGAATACCTTAAACTGGGAGAGTTAAGACCCGTGTAATGGGTACCATGCAATATGACTTCAAAGGGTCTTCATTTGCTCACCGAACCTCTCCAATCCTATCACTGCTGCGTTTATGCCCCTGTACACATGCTTGATTCTCTTTTGGAGACATAGCAATCCATAGGTTTTAGATACTTACTAGTCAGGTACATTCTTAGGCGTTTAATATGCGGTGTTGAGTCCATTTCGTTGAGCAAGGAGTAGCTCTTGTCTATTCCATATTTGACTTAAGGAACTTTATCTGTGCTCATTTCAATCTCTGGTTTTATGCAGCACCCCAACTCACCTTTACCCTTAAGCAAGCATAAGTTGGTTTTCTAAATTTGAGACCCTGTTCTGTTCTGTAATTCAGTTCCTGTGTAGCCAAGTTTACATTCTGTGTATTACTGATATCTTATGATGTTTCTTTTTCTGTGTGACTTACTTCAGTTAGAATCATCATACCTGAATCCACTCATTGTGCTGCTAAGGGCCTGATGACATAGATTTCATTGCTGAGTGATATTGCTTTGTAAGTAAATACCACAACTTCTTTATCCATTTTTCACTTTCTGCGATGTTGAACTTGTACTGTAAACGAGGTTCTTGTAAACCGAGCCGTTTCAAACTTTGGGGTGGCTGTGTTTTTTTGATTTTAATTTCCCTAAGCTATAGGACCATAAGTGGAAGTGCCCTAGGTTCTGTTGCTTTGTTTTTTAGATGTTTCAGGAAACACCATACACTTCTCCCGAGTGTCTGTTGGCAATTTACATCCCGCCCATCAGCATAACAAGGCTCCCAGTTCTCCATGGCCTGTCCTGCCTTTCTGGATTTTACACTTTTTTCAGATGGCCCTTTTGACCGGGGGGAAGTGAGACTTCATTGGTAGTGCAGATTTCCTTTGCAAGCTTGCTTGGTTGGCCAAAAAGGGCGTATGCGTTTTTTCCTGAATATATTCAGGAGAAAACGCATACACCCTTTTTGGCCAAGTGCATCATTGTGGACGTTCTGCCTCTTTTCCTATGCTTTCAATGCAATTCCAGTCTACCTCCTGAAATCGGTTTCCTGCAATTCTGCCCCGCTTTCAAGTCCTCTTGGCAGCCTTACTTCAGTCTATTTTTGGACGATAGCTGTCATTTATAACTCTGCAGGTTTGTGAATTACAGTGCCCCTGAGCTCCTTTCTTCAACTCGCTTTCTTGTGACCTGGCCGCAACACCGCAGGATGGCTTCAGGCCCTAATCTGTTTCCGGCACGGCATGCTGATCCTTTGGTTATTTCCTCTTCCTGGTGGGAAATGAGAGTTAAATTTGCCCGTCCAGACACCTCCAGCTAGCCTCTCATTGGTTCTCGCTATTCCTGTTCATCTTCCGCAGAAATTGCAAACTGGGCCAAACAGGAGGTTAAAGGCGCTGACTCTCCAAGTGGGGAGAGTGTTAGTAAAGCGTCTGGAATGTTGCACCCGAGTACCAGGGGAGGAAAACTGAGACATATTTGAACACGTCTCCCGTTCACATGGTTGATCATACTTGGGTTCCACATGCATGTTTTAGCTGAAGGAAGAATACCTTAAACCTGGAGAGTTGAGACCCGTGGAATGGGTACCATGCAATATGACTTCAAAGGGTCTTCATTTGCTCACCGAACCTCTCCAATCCTATCACTGCTGCGTTTATGCCCCTGTACACATGCTTGATTCTCTTTCGGAGACATAGCAATCCATAGGTTTTACGATACTTACTAGTCAGGTACATTCTTAGGCGTTTAATATGCGGTGTTGAGTCCATTTCGTTGAGCAAGGAGTAGCTCTTGTCTATTCCATATTTGACTTAAGGAACTTTATCTGTGCTCATTTCAATCTCTGGTTTTATGCAGCACCCCAACTCACCTTTACCCTTAAGCAAGCATAAGTTGGTTTTCTAAATTTGAGACCCTGTTCTGTTCTGTAATTCAGTTCCTGTGTAGCCAAGTTTACATTCCGTGTATTACTGATATCTTATGATGTTTCTTTTTCTGTGTGACTTACTTCAGTTAGAATCATCATACCTGAATCCACTCATTGTGCTGCTAAGGGCCTGATGACACAGATTTCATTGCTGAGTGATATTGCTTTGTAAGTAAATACCACAACTTCTTTATCCATTTTTCACTTTCTGCGATGTTGAACTTGTACTGTAAACGAGGTTCTTGTAAACAGAGGCGTCCCAAACTTTGGGGTGGCTGTGTCTTTTTGATTTTAATTTCCCTAAGCTATAGGACCATAAGTGGAAGTGCCCTAGGCTCTGTTGCTTTGTTTTTTAGATGTTTCAGGAAACACCATACACTTCTCCCAAGTGTCTGTTGGCAATTTACATCCCGCCCATCAGCATAACAAGGCTCCCAGTTCTCCATGGCCTGTCCTGCCTTTCTGGATTTTACACTTTTTTCAGATGGCCCTTTTGACCGGGGGGAAGTGAGACTTCATTGTAGTGCAGATTTCCTTTGCAAGCTTGCTTGGTTGGCCAAAAAGGGCGTATGCGTTTTTTCCTGAATATATTCAGGAAAAAACGCATACGCCCTTTTTGGCCAAGTGCATCATTGTGGACGTTCTGCCTCTTTTCCTATGCTTTCAATGCAATTCCAGTCTACCTCCTGAAATCGGTTTCCTGCAATTCTGCCCCGCTTTCAAGTCCTCTTGGCACCCTTACTTCAGTCTATTTTTGGAGGATAGCTGTCATTTATAACTCTGCAGGTTTGTGAATTACAGTGCCCCTGAGCTCCTTTCTTCAACTCGCATTCTTGTGACCTGGCCGCAACACCGCAGGATGGCTTCAGGCCCTAATCTGGTTCCGGTACGGCACGCTGAGCCTTTGGTTATTTCCTCTTCCTGGTGGGAAATGAGAGTTAAATTTGCCCGTCCAGACACCTCCAGCTAGCCTCTCATTGGTTCTCGCTATTCCTGTTCATCTTCCGCAGAAATTGCAAACTGGGCCAAACAGGAGGTTAAAGGCACTGACTCTCCAAGTGGGGAGAGTGTTAGTAAAGCATCTGGAATGTTGCACCCGAGTACCAGGGGAGGAAAACTGAGACATATTTGAACACGTCTCCCGTTCACATGGTTGATCATACTTGGGTTACACATGCATGTTTTAGCTGAAGGAAGAATACCTTAAACCTGGGTAGTTGAAACCCGTGGAATGGGTACCATGCAATATGACTTCAAAGGGTCTTCATTTGCTCACCGAACCTCTCCAATCCTATCACTGCTGCGTTTATTCCCCTGTACACATGCTTGATTCTCTTTTGGAGACATAGCAATCCATAGGTTTTACGATACTTACTAGTCAGGTACATTCTTAGGCGTTTAATATGCGGTGTTGAGTCCATTTCGTTGAGCAAGGTGTAGCTCTTGTCTATTTCATATTTGACTTAAGGAACTTTATCTGTGCTCATTTCAATCTCTGGTTTTATGCAGCACCCCAACTCACCTTTACCCTTAAGCAAGCATAAGTTGGTTTTCTAAATTTGAGACCCTGTTCTGTTCTGTAATTCAGTTCCTGTGTAGCCAAGTTTACATTCCATGTATTACTGATATCTTATGATGTTTCTTTTTCTGTGTGACTTATTTCAGTTAGAATCATCATACCTGAATCCACTCATTGTGATGCTAAGGGCCTGATGACATAGATTTCATTGCTGAGTGATATTGCTTTGTAAGTAAATACCACAACTTCTTTATCCATTTTTCACTTTCTGTGATGTTGAACTTGTACTGTAAACAAGGTTCTTGTAAACAGAGGCGTCCCAAACTTTGGGGTGGCTGTGTCTTTTTGATTTTAATTTCCCTAAGCTATAGGACCATAAGTGGCAGTGCCCTAGGCTCTGTTGCTTTGTTTTTTAGATGTTTCAAGAAACACCATACACTTCTCCCGAGTGTCTGTTGGCAATTTACATCCCGCCCATCAGCATAACAAGGCTCCCAGTTCTCCATGGCCTGTCCTGCCTTTCTGGATTTTACACTTTTTTCAGATGGCCCTTTTGACCGGGGGGAAGTGAGACTTCATTGTAGTGCAGATTTCCTTTGCAAGCTTGCTTGGTTGGCCAAAAAGGGCGTATGCGTTTTTTCCTGAATATATTCAGGAAAAAACGCATACGCCCTTTTTGGCCAAGTGCATCATTGTGGACGTTCTGCCTCTTTTCCTATGCTTTCAATGCAATTCCAGTCTACCTCCTGAAATCGGTTTCCTGCAATTCTGCCCCGCTTTCAAGTCCTCTTGGCAGCCTTACTTCAGTCTATTTTTGGATGATAGCTGTCATTTATAACTCTGCAGGTTTGTGAATTACAGTGCCCCTGAGCTCCTTTCTTCAACTCGCTTTCTTTTGAGCTGGCCGCAACACCGCAGGATGGCTTCAGGCCCTAATCTGTTTCCGGTACGGCACGCTGAGCCTTTGGTTATTTCCTCTTCCTGGTGGGAAATGAGAGTTAAATTTGCCCGTCCAGACACCTCCAGCTAGCCTCTCATTGGTTCTCACTATTCCTGTTCATCTTCCGCAGAAATTGCAAACTGGGCCAAACAGGAGGTTAAAGGCGCTGACTCTCCAAGTGGGGAGAGTGTTAGTAAAGCGTCTGGAATGTTGGCCCTGAGTACCAGGGGAGGAAAACTGAGACATATTTGAACACGTCTCCCGTTCACATGGTTGATCATACTTGGGTTCCACATGCATGTTTTAGCTGAAGGAAGAATACCTTAAACCTGGAGAGTTGAGACCCGTGTAATGGGTACCATGCAATATGACTTCAAAGGGTCTTCATTTGCTCACCGAACCTCTCCAATCCTATCACTGCTGCGTTTATGTCACTGTACACATGCTTGATTCTCTTTTGGAGACATAGCAATCCATAGGTTTTACGATACTTACTAGTCAGGTACATTCTTAGGCGTTTAATATGCGGTGTTGAGTCCATTTCGTTGAGCAAGGAGTAGCTCTTGTCTATTCCATATTTGACTTAAGGAACTTTATCTGTGCTCATTTCAATCTCTGGTTTTATGCAGCACCCCAACTCACCTTTACCCTTAAGCAAGAATAAGTTGGTTTTCTAAATTTGAGACCCTGTTCTGTTCTGTAATTCAGTTCCTGTGTAGCCAAGTTTACATTCCGTGTATTACTGATATCTTATGATGTTTCTTTTTCTGTGTGACTTAGTTCAGTTAGAATCATCATACCTGAATCCACTCATTGTGATGCTAAGGGCCTGATGACATAGATTTCATTGCTGAGTGATATTGCTTTGTAAGTAAATACCACAACTTCTTTATCCATTTTTCACTTTCTGCGATGTTGAACTTCTACTGTAAACGAGGTTCTTGTAAACAGAGGCGTCCCAAACTTTGGGGTGGCTGTGTCTTTTTGATTTTAATTTCCCTAAGCTATAGGACCATAAGTGGAAGTGCCCTAGGCTCTGTTGCTTTGTTTTTTAGATGTTTCAGGAAACACCATACACTTCTCCCGAGTGTCTGTTGGCAATTTACATCCCGCCCATCAGCATAACAAGGCTCCCAGTTCTCCATGGCCTGTCCTGCCTTTCTGGATTTTACACTTTTTTCAGATGGCCCTTTTGACCGGGGGGAAGTGAGACTTCATTGTAGTGCAGATTTCCTTTGCAAGCTTGCTTGGTTGGCCAAAAAGGGCGTATGCGTTTTTTCCTGAATATATTCAGGAAAAAACGCATACGCCCTTTTTGGCCAAGTGCATCATTGTGGACGTTCTGCCTCTTTTCCTATGCTTTCAATGCAATTCCAGTCTACCTCCTGAAATCGGTTTCCTGCAATTCTGCCCCGCTTTCAAGTCCTCTTGGCAGCCTTACTTCAGTCTATTTTTGGACGATAGCTGTCATTTATAACTCTGCAGGTTTGTGAATTACAGTGCCCCTGAGCTCCTTTCTTCAACTCGCTTTCTTTTGAGCTGGCCACAACACCGCAGGATGGCTTCAGGCCCTAATCTGGTTCCGGTACGGCACGCTGAGCCTTTGGTTATTTCCTCTTCCTGGTGGGAAATGAGAGTTAAATTTGCCCGTCCAGACACCTCCAGCTAGCCTCTCATTGGTTCTCGCTATTCCTGTTCATCTTCCGCAGAAATTGCAAACTGGGCCAAACAGGAGGTTAAAGGCGCTGACTCTCCAGGTGGGGAGAGTGTTAGTAAAGCGTCTGGAATGTTGCACCCGAGTACCAGGGGAGGAAAACTGAGACATATTTGAACACGTCTCCCGATCACATGGTTGATCATACTCTAGGTTCCACATGCATGTTTTAGCAGAAGGAAGAATACCTTAAACCTGGAGAGTTGAGACCCGTGTAATGGGTACCATGCAATATGACTTCAAAGGGTCTTCATTTGCTCACTGAACCTCTCCAATCCTATCACTGCTGCGTTTATGCCCCTGTACACATGCTTGATTCTCTTTTGGAGACATAGCAATCCATAGGTTTTAAGATACTTACTAGTCAGGTACATTCTTAGGCGTTTAATATGCGGTGTTGAGTCCATTTCGTTGAACAAGGAGTAGCTCTTGTCTATTCCATATTTGACTTAAGGAACTTTATCTGTGCTCATTTCAATCTCTGGTTTTATGCAGCACCCCAACTCACCTTTACCCTTAAGCAAGCATAAGTTGGTTTTCTAAATTTGAGACCCTGTTCTGTTCTGTAATTCAGTTCCTGTGTAGCCAAGTTTACATTCCATGTATTACTGATATCTTATGATGTTTCTTTTTCTGTGTGACTTAGTTCAGTTAGAATCATCATACCTGAATCCACTCATTGTGATGCTAAGGGCCTGATGACATAGATTTCATTGCTGAGTGATATTGCTTTGTAAGTAAATACCACAACTTCTTTATCCATTTTTCACTTTCTGCGATGTTGAACTTGTACTGTAAACGAGGTTCTTGTAAACAGAGGCGTCCCAAACTTTGGGGTGGCTGTGTCTTTTTGATTTTAATTTCCCTAAGCTATAGGACCATAAGTGGCAGTGCCCTAGGCTCTGTTGCTTTGTTTTTTAGATGTTTCAGGAAACACCATACACTTCTCCCGAGTGTCTGTTGGCAATTTACATCCCGCACATCAGCATAACAAGGCTCCCAGTTCTCCATGGCCTGTCCTGCCTTTCTGGATTTTACACTTTTTTCAGATGGCCCTTTTGACCGGGGGGAAGTGAGACTTCATTGTAGTGCAGATTTCCTTTGCAAGCTTGCTTGGTTGGCCAAAAAGGGCGTATGCGTTTTTTCCTGAATATATTCAGGAAAAAACGCATACGCCCTTTTTGGCCAAGTGCATCATTGTGGACGTTCTGCCTCTTTTCCTATGCTTTCAATGCAATTCCAGTCTACCTCCTGAAATCGGTTTCCTGCAATTCTGCCCCGCTTTCAAGTCCTCTTGGCAGCCTTACTTCAGTCTATTTTTGGACGATAGCTGTCATTTATAACTCTGCAGGTTTGTGAATTACAGTGCCCCTGAGCTCCTTTCTTCAACTCGCTTTCTTGTGACCTGGCCGCAACACCGCAGGATGGCTTCAGGCCCTAATCTGGTTCCGGCCCGGCATGCTGAGCCTTTGGTTAATTCCTCTTCCTGGTGGGAAATGAGAGTTAAATTTGCCCGTCCAGACACCTCCAGCTAGCCTCTCATTGGTTCTCGCTATTCCTGTTTATCTTCCGCAGAAATTGCAAACTGGGCCAAACAGGAGGTTAAAGGGACTGACTCTCCAAGTGGGGAGAGTGTTAGTAAAGCGTCTGGAATGTTGCACCCGAGTACCAGGGGAGGAAAACTGAGACATATTTGAACACGTCTCCCGATCACATGGTTGATCATACTCTAGGTTCCACATGCATGTTTTAGCTGAAGGAAGAATACCTTAAACCTCTGTAGTTGAAACCCGTGGAATGGGTACCATGCAATATGACTTCAAAGGGTCTTCATTTGCTCACCGCACCTCTCCAATCCTATCACTGCTGCGTTTATGGCCCTGTACACATGCTTGATTCTCTTTCGGAGACATAGCAATCCATAGCTTTTAAGATACTTACAAGTCAGGTACATTCTTAGGCGTTTAATATGCGGTGTTCAGTCCATTTCGTTGAGCAAGGAGTAGCTCTTGTCTATTCCATATTTGGCTTAAGGAACTTTATCTGTGCTCATTTCAATCTCTGGTTTTATGCAGCACCCCAACTCACCGTTACTCTTAAGCAAGCATAAGTTGTTTTTCTAAATTTGAGACCCTGTTCTGTTCTGTAATTCAGTTCCTGTGTAGCCAAGTTTCCATTCCGTGTATTACTGATATCTTATGATGTTTCTTTTTCTGTGTGACTTATTTCAGTTAGAATCATCATACCTGAATCCACTCATTGTGCTGCTAAGGGCCTGATGACACAGATTTCATTGCTGAGTGATATTGCTTTGTAAGTAAATACCACAACTTCTTTATCCATTTTTCACTTTCTGCGATGTTGAACTTGTACTGTAAACGAGGTTCTTGTAAACAGAGCCGTTCCAAACTTTGGGGTGGCTGTGTCTTTTTGATTTTAATTTCCCTAAGCTAAAGGACCATAAGTGGAAGTGCCCTAGGCTCTGTTGCTTTGTTTTTTAGATGTTTCAAGGAAACACCATACACTTCTCCCGAGTGGTTGTTGGCAATTTACATCCCGCCCATCAGCATAACAAGTCTCCCAGTTCTCAATGGCCTGTTGCCTTTCTGGATTTTACACTTTTTTCAGATGGCCCTTTTGGCCGGGGGGAAGTGAGACTTCATTGTAGTGCAGATTTCCTTTGCAAGCTTGCTTGGTTGGCCAAAAAGGGCGTATGCGTTTTTTCCTGAATATATTCAGGAAAAAACGCATACGCCCTTTTTGGCCAAGTGCATCATTGTGGACGTTCTGCCTCTTTTCCTATGCTTTCAATGCAATTCCAGTCTACCTCCTGAAATCGGTTTCCTGCAATTCTGCCCCGCTTTCAAGTCCTCTTGGCAGCCTTACTTCAGTCTATTTTTGGACGATAGCTGTCATTTATAACTCTGCAGGTTTGTGAATTACAGTGCCCCTGAGCTCCTTTCTTCAACTCGCTTTCTTGTGACCTGGCCGCAACACCGCAGGATGGCTTCAGGCCCTAATCTGGTTACAGCCCGGCATGCTGAGCCTTTGGTTAATTCCTCTTCCTGGTGGGAAATGAGAGTTAAATTTGCCCGTCCAGACACCTCCAGCTAGCCTCTCATTGGTTCTCGCTATTCCTGTTCATCTTCCGCAGCAATTGCAAACTGGGCCAAACAGGAGGTTAAAGGGACTGACTCTCCAAGTGGGGAGAGTGTTAGTAAAGCATCTGGAATGTTGCACCCGAGTACCAGGGGAGGAAAACTGAGACATATTTGAACACGTCTCCCGATCACATGGTTGATCATACTCTAGGTTCCACATGCATGTTTTAGCAGAAGGAAGAATACCTTAAACCTGGAGAGTTGAGACCCGTGTAATGGGTACCATGCAATATGACTTCAAAGGGTCTTCATTTGCTCACCGAACCTCTCCAATCCTATCACTGCTGCGTTTATGCCCCTGTACACATGCTTGATTCTCTTTCGGAGACATAGCAATCCATAGGTTTTAAGATACTTACTAGTCAGGTACATTCTTAGGCGTTTAATATGCGGTGTTGAGTGCATTTCGTTGAGCAAGGAGTAGCTCTTGTCTATTCCATATTTGGCTTAAGGAACTTTATCTGTGCTCATTTCAATCTCTGGTTTTATGCAGCACCCCAACTCACCGTTACTCTTAAGCAAGCATAAGTTGTTTTTCTAAATTTGAGACCCTGTTCTGTTCTGTAATTCAGTTCCTGTGTAGCCAAGTTTCCATTCCGTGTATTACTTATATCTTATGATGTTTCTTTTTCTGTGTGACTTATTTCAGTTAGAATCATCATACCTGAATCCACTCATTGTGCTGCTAAGGGCCTGATGACACAGATTTCATTGCTGAGTGATACTGTTTCGTAAGTGAATACCACAACTTCTTTATCCATTTTTCACTTTCTGCGATGTTGAACTTGTACTGTAAACGAGGTTCTTGTAAACAGAGCCGTTCCAAACTTTGGGGTGGCTGTGTCTTTTTGATTTTAATTTCCCTAAGCTATAGGACCATAACTGGAAGTGCCCTAGGCTCTGTTGCTTTGTTTTTTAGATGTTTCAGGAAACACCATACACTTCTCCCAAGTGTCTGTTGGCAATTTACATCCCGCCCATCAGCATAACAAGGCTCCCAGTTCTCAATGGCCTGTTGCCTTTCTGGATTTTACACTTTTTTCAGATGGCCCTTTTGACCAGGGGGAAGTGAGACTTCATTGTAGTGCAGATTTCCTTTGCAAGCTTGCTTGGTTGGCCAAAAAGGGCGTATGCGTTTTTTCCTGAATATATTCAGGAAAAAACGCATACGCACTTTTTGGCCAAGTGCATCATTGTGGACGTTCTGCCTCTTTTCCTATGCTTTCAATGCAATTCCAGTCTACCTCCTGAAATCGGTTTCCTGCAATTCTGCCCCGCTTTCAAGTCCTCTTGGCAGCCTTACTTCAGTCTATTTTTGGACGATAGCTGTCATTTATAACTCTGCAGGTTTGTGAATTACAGTGCCCCTGAGCTCCTTTCTTCAACTCACTTTCTTGTGACCTGGCCGCAACACCGCAGGATGGCTTCAGGCCCTAATCTGGTTCCGGCCCGGCATGCTGAGCCTTTGGTTAATTCCTCTTCCTGGTGGGAAATGAGAGTTAAATTTGCCCGTCCAGACACCTCCAGCTAGCCTCTCATTGATTCTCGCTATTCCTGTTCATCTTCCGCAGAAATTGCAAACTGGGCCAAACAGGAGGTTAAAGGGACTGACTCTCCAAGTGGGGAGAGTGTTAGTAAAGCGTCTGGAATGTTGCACCCGAGTACCAGGGGAGGAAAACTGAGACATATTTGAACACGTCTCCCGATCACATGGTTGATCATACTCTAGGTTCCACATGCATGTTTTAGCTGAAGGAAGAATACCTTAAACCTGGGTAGTTGAAACCCGTGGAATGGGTACCATGCAATATGACTTCAAAGGGTCTTCATTTGCTCACCGAACCTCTCCAATCCTATCACTGCTGCGTTTATTCCCCTGTACACATGCTTGATTCTCTTTCGGAGACATAGCAATCCATAGGTTTTAAGATACTTACTAGTCAGGTACATTCTTAGGCGTTTAATATGGGGTGTTGAGTCCATTTCGTTGAGCAAGGAGTAGCTCTTGTCTATTCCATATTTGGCTTAAGGAACTTTATCTGTGCTCATTTCAATCTCTGGTTTTATGCAGCACCCCAACTCACCTTTCCCCTTAAGCAAGCATAAGTTGGTTTTCTAAATTTGAGACCCTGTTCTGTTCTGTAATTCAGTTCCTGTGTAGCCAAGTTTCCATTCCGTGTATTACTGATATCTTATGATGTTTCTTTTTCTGTGTGACTTATTTCAGTTAGAATCATCATACCTGAATCCACTCATTGTGCTGCTAAGGACCTGATGACACAGATTTCATTGCTGAGTGATATTGCTTTGTAAGTAAATACCACAACTTCTTTATCCATTTTTCACTTTCTGTGATGTTGAACTTGTACTGTAAACGAGGTTCTTGTAAACAGAGCCGTTCCAAACTTTGGGGTGGCTGTGCCTTTTTGATTTTAATTTCCCTAAGCTATAGGACCATAAGTGGAAGTGCCCTAGGCTCTGTTGCTTTGTTTTTTAGATGTTTCAGGAAACACCATACACTTCTCCCAAGTGTCTGTTGGCAATTTACATCCCGCCCATCAGCATAACAAGGCTCCCAGTTCTCAATGGCCTGTTGCCTTTCTGGATTTTACACTTTTTTCAGATGGCCCTTTTGACCGGGGGGAAGTGAGACTTCATTGTAGTGCAGATTTCCTTTGCAAGCTTGCTTGGTTGGCCAAAAAGGGCGTATGCGTTTTTTCCTGAATATATTCAGGAAAAAACGCACACGCCCTTTTTGGCCAAGTGCATCATTGTGGACGTTCTGCCTCTTTTCCTATGCTTTCAATGCAATTCCAGTCTACCTCCTGAAATCGGTTTCCTGCAATTCTGCCCCGCTTTCAAGTCCTCTTGGCAGCCTTACTTCAGTCTATTTTTGGACGATAGCTGTCATTTATAACTCTGCAGGTTTGTGAATTACAGTGCCCCTGAGCTCCTTTCTTCAACTCGCTTTCTTGTGACCTGGCCGCAACACCGCAGGATGGCTTCAGGCCCTAATCTGGTTCCGGCCCGGCATGCTGAGCCTTTGGTTAATTCCTCTTCCTGGTGGGAAATGAGAGTTAAATTTGCCCGTCCAGACACCTCCAGCTAGCCTCTCATTGGTTCTCGCTATTCCTGTTCATCTTCCGCAGAAATTGCAAACTGGGCCAAACAGGAGGTTAAAGGGACTGACTCTCCAAGTGGGGAGAGTGTTAGGAAAGCGTCTGGAATGTTGCACCCGAGTACCAGGGGAGGAAAACTGAGACATATTTGAACACGTCTCCCGATCACATGGTTGATCATACTCTAGGTTCCACATGCATGTTTTAGCTGAAGGAAGAATACCTTAAACCTGGGTAGTTGAAACCCGTGGAATGGGTACCATGCAATATGACTTCAAAGGGTCTTCATTTGCTCACCGAACCTCTCCAATCCTATCACTGCTGCGTTTATGCCCCTGTACACATGCTTGATTCTCTTTCGGAGACATAGCAATCCATAGGTTTTAAGATACTTACTAGTCAGGTACATTCTTAGGCGTTTAATATGGGCTGTTGAGTCCATTTCGTTGAGCAAGGAGTAGCTCTTGTCTATTCCATATTTGGCTTAAGGAACTTTATCTGTGCTCATTTCAATCTCTGGTTTTATGCAGCACCCCAACTCACCTTTACCCTTAAGCAAGCATAAGTTGGTTTTCTAAATTTGAGACCCTGTTCTGTTCTGTAATTCAGTTCCTGTGTAGCCAAGTTTACATTCCGTGTATTACTGATATCTTATGATGTTTCTTTTTCTGTGTGACTTATTTCAGTTAGAATCATCATACCTGAATCCACTCATTGTGCTGCTAAGGGCCTGATGACACAGATTTCATTGCTGAGTGATATTGCTTTGTAAGTAAATACCACAACTTCTTTATCCATTTTTCACTTTCTGTGATGTTGAACTTGTACTGTAAACGAGGTTCTTGTAAACAGAGCCGTTCCAAACTTTGGGGTGGCTGTGTCTTTTTGATTTTAATTTCCCTAAGCTATAGGACCATAAGTGGCAGTGCCCTAGGCTCTGTTGCTTTGTTCTTTAGATGTTTCAGGAAACACCATACACTTCTCCCGAGTGTCTGTTGGCAATTTACATCCCGCCCATCAGCATAACAAGGCTCCCAGTTCTCCATGGCCTGTCCTGCCTTTCTGGATTTTACACTTTTTTCAGATGGCCCTTTTGACCGGGGGGAAGTGAGACTTCATTGTAGTGCAGATTTCCTTTGCAAGCTTGCTTGGTTGGCCAAAAAGGGCGTATGCGTTTTTTCCTGAATATATTCAGGAAAAAACGCATACGCCCTTTTTGGCCAAGTGCATCATTGTGGACGTTCTGCCTCTTTTCCTATGCTTTCAATGCAATTCCAGTCTACCTCCTGAAATCGGTTTCCTGCAATTCTGCCCCGCTTTCAAGTCCTCTTGGCAGCCTTACTTCAGTCTATTTTTGGACGATAGCTGTCATTTATAACTCTGCAGGTTTGTGAATTACAGTGCCCCTGAGCTCCTTTCTTCAACTCGCTTTCTTGTGACCTGGCCGCAACACCGCAGGATGGCTTCAGGCCCTAATCTGGTTACAGCCCGGCATGCTGAGCCTTTGGTTAATTCCTCTTCCTGGTGGGAAATGAGAGTTAAATTTGCCCGTCCAGACACCTCCAGCTAGCCTCTCATTGGTTCTCGCTATTCTTGTTCATCTTCCACAGAAATTGCAAACTGGGCCAAACAGGAGGTTAAAGGGACTGACTCTCCAAGTGGGGAGAGTGTTAGGAAAGCGTCTGGAATGTTGCACCCGAGTACCAGGGGAGGAAAACTGAGACATATTTGAACACGTCTCCCGATCACATGGTTGATCATACTCTAGGTTCCACATGCATGTTTTAGCTGAAGGAAGAATACCTTAAACCTGGGTAGTTGAAATCCGTGGAATGGGTACCATGCAATATGACTTCAAAGGGTCTTCATTTGCTCACCGAACCTCTCCAATCCTATCACTGCTGCGTTTATGCCCCTGTACACATGCTTGATTCTCTTTCAGAGACATAGCAATCCATAGGTTTTAAGATACTTACTAGTCAGGTACATTCTTAGGCGTTTAATATGGGGTGTTGAGTCCATTTCGTTGAGCAAGGAGTAGCTCTTGTCTATTCCATATTTGGCTTAAGGAACTTTATCTGTGCTCATTTCAATCTCTGGTTTTATGCAGCACCCCAACTCACCTTTACCCTTAAGCAAGAAAAAGTTGGTTTTCTAAATTTGAGACCCTGTTCTATTCTGTAATTCAGTTCCTGTGTAGCCAAGTTTACATTCCGTGTATTACTGATATCTTATGATGTTTCTTTTTCTGTGTGACTTATTTCAGTTAGAATCATCATACCTGAATCCACTCATTGTGCTGCTAAGGGCCTGATGACACAGATTTCATTGCTGAGTGATATTGCTTTGTAAGTAAATACCACAACTTCTTTATCCATTTTTCACTTTCTGCGATGTTGAACTTGTACTGTAAATGAGATTCTTGTAAACAGAGGCGTCCCAAACTTTGGGGTGGCTGTGTTTTTGATTTTAATTTCCCTAAGCTATAGGACCATAAGTGGAAGTGCCCTAGGCTCTGTTGCTTTGTTTTTTAGATGTTTCAGGAAACACCATACACTTCTCCCGAGTGTCTGTTGGCAATTTACATCCCGCCCATCAGCATAACAAGGCTCCCAGTTCTCCATGGCCTGTCCTGCCTTTCTGGATTTTACACTTTTTTCAGATGGCCCTTTTGACCGGGGGGAAGTGAGACTTCATTGTAGTGCAGATTTCCTTTGCAAGCTTGCTTGGTTGGCCAAAAAGGGCGTATGCTTTTTTTCCTGAATATATTCAGGAAAAAAAGCATACGCCCTTTTTGGCCAAGTGCATCATTGTGGACGTTCTGCCTCTTTTCCTATGCTTTCAATGCAATTCCAGTCTACCTCCTGAAATCGGTTTCCTGCAATTCTGCCCCGCTTTCAAGTCCTCTTGGCAGCCTTACTTCAGTCTATTTTTGGACGATAGCTGTCATTTATAACTCTGCAGGTTTTTGAATTACAGTGCCCCTGAGCTCCTTTCTTCAACTCGCTTTCTTGTGACCTGGCCGCAACACCGCAGGATGGCTTCAGGCCCTAATCTGGTTCCGGCCCGGCATGCTGAGCCTTTGGTTAATTCCTCTTCCTGGTGGGAAATGAGAGTTAAATTTGCCCGTCCAGACACCTCCAGCTAGCCTCTCATTGGTTCTCGCTATTCCTGTTCATCTTCCGCAGAAATTGCAAACTGGGCCAAACAGGAGGTTAAAGGGACTGACTCTCCAAGTGGGGAGAGTGTTAGGAAAGCGTCTGGAATGTTGCACCCGAGTACCAGGGGAGGAAAACTGAGACATATTTGAACACGTCTCCCGATCACATGGTTGATCATACTCTAGGTTCCACATGCATGTTTTAGCTGAAGGAAGAATACCTTAAACCTGGGTAGTTGAAACCCGTGGAATGGGTACCATGCAATATGACTTCAAAGGGTCTTCATTTGCTCACCGAACCTCTCCAATCCTATCACTGCTGCGTTTATGCCCCTGTACACATGCTTGATTCTCTTTCGGAGACATAGCAATCCATAGGTTTTAAGATACTTACTAGTCAGGTACATTCTTAGGCGTTTAATATGGGGTGTTGAGTCCATTTCGTTGAGCAAGGAGTAGCTCTTGTCTATTCCATATTTGGCTTAAGGAACTTTATCTGTGCTCATTTCAATCTCTGGTTTTATGCAGCACCCCAACTCACCTTTACCCTTAAGCAAGAATAAGTTGGTTTTCTAAATTTGAGACCCTGTTCTGTTCTGTAATTCAGTTCCTGTGTAGTCAAGTTTCCATTCCGTGTATTACTGATATCTTATGATGTTTCTTTTTCTGTGTGACTTATTTCAGTTAGAATCATCATACCTGAATCCACTCATTGTGCTGCTAAGGGCCTGATGACACAGATTTCATTGCTGAGTGATATTGCTTTGTAAGTAAATACCACAACTTCTTTATCCATTTTTCACTTTCTGCGATGTTGAACTTGTACTGTAAACGAGGTTCTTGTAAACAGAGGCGTCCCAAACTTTGGGGTGGCTGTGTTTTTGATTTTAATTTCCCTAAGCTATAGGACCATAAGTGGCAGTGCCCTAGGCTCTGTTGCTTTGTTTTTTAGATGTTTCAGGAAACACCATACACTTCTCCCAAGTGGTTGTTGGCAATTTACATCCCGCCCATCAGCATAACAAGGCTCCCAGTTCTCCATGGCCTGTCCTGCCTTTCTGGATTTTACACTTTTTTCAGATGGCCCTTTTGACCGGGGGCAAGTGAGACTTCATTGTAGTGCAGATTTCCTTTGCAAGCTTGCTTGTTTGGCCAAAAAGGGCGTATGCGTTTTTTCCTGAATATATTCAGGAAAAAACGCATACGCCCTTTTTGGCCAAGTGCATCATTGTGGACGTTCTGCCTCTTTTCCTGTGCTTTCAATGCAATTCCAGTCTACCTCCTGAAATCGGTTTCCTGCAATTCTGCCCCGCTTTCAAGTCCTCTTGGCAGCCTTACTTCAGTCTATTTTTGGACGATAGCTGTCATTTATAACTCTGCAGGTTTGTGAATTACAGTGCCCCTGAGCTCCTTTCTTCAACTCGCTTTCTTGTGACCTGGCCGCAACACCGCAGGATGGCTTCAGGCCCTAATCTGGTTCCGGCACGGCACGCTGAGCCTTTGGTTATTTCCTCCTCCTGGTGGGAAATGAGAGTTAAATTTGCCCGTCCAGACACCTCCAGCTAGGCTCTCATTGGTTCTCGCTATTCCTGTTCATCTTCCGCAGAAATTGCAAAGTGTGCCAAACAGGAGGTTAAAGGCGCTGACTCTCCAAGTGGGGAGAGTGTTAGTAAAGCGTCTGGAATGTTGCACCCGAGTACCAGGGGAGGAAAACTGAGACATATTTGAACACGTCTCCCGATCACATGGTTGATCATACTCTGGGTTCCACATGCATGTTTTAGCTGAAGGAAGAATACCTAAAACCTGGGTAGTTGAAACCCATGGAATGGGTACCATGCAATATGACTTCAAAGGGTCTTCATTTGCTCACCGAACCTCTCCAATCCTATCACTGCTGCGTTTATGCCCCTGTACACATGCTTGATTCTCTTTCGGAGACATAGCAATCTATAGGTTTTAAGATACTTACTAGTCAGGTACATTCTTAGGCGTTTAATATGCGGTGTTGAGTCCATTTCGTTGAGCAAGGAGTAGCTCTGGTCTATTCCATATTTGACTTAAGGAACTTTATCTGTGCTCATTTCAATCTCTGGTTTTATGCAGCACCCCAACTCACCTTTACCCTTAAGCAAGCATAAGTTGGTTTTCTAAATTTGGGAACCTGTTCTGTTCTGTAATTCAGTTCCTGTGTAGCCAAGTTTCCATTCCGTGTATTACTGATATCTTATGATGTTTCTTTTTCTGTGTGACTTATTTCAGTTAGAATCATCATACCTGAATCCACTCATTGTGATGCTAAGGGCCTGATGACATAGATTTCATTGCTGAGTGATATTGCTTTGTAAGTAAATACCACAACTTCTTTATCCATTTTTCACTTTCTGCGATGTTGAACTTGTACTGTAAACGAGGTTCTTGTAAACAGAGGCGTCCCGAACTTTGGGGTGGCTGTGTCTTTTTGATTTTAATTTCCCTAAGCTATAGGACCATAAGTGGCAGTGCCCTAGGCTCTGTTGCTTTGTTTTTTAGATGTTTCAGGAAACAACATACACTTCTCCGGAGTGTCTGTTAGCAATTTACATCCCGCCCATCAGCATAACAAGGCTCCCAGTTCTCCATGGCCTGTCCTGCCTTTCTGGATTTTACACTTTTTTCAGATGGCCCTTTTGGCCGGGGGGAAGTGAGACTTCATTGTAGTGCAGATTTCCTTTGCAAGCTTGCTTGGTTGGCCAAAAAGTGCGTATGCGTTTTTTCCTGAATATATTCAGGAAAAAACGCATACGCCCTTTTTGGCCAAGTGCATCATTGTGGACGTTCTGCCTCTTTTCCTATGCTTTCAATGCAATTCCAGTCTACCTCCTGAAATCGGTTTCCTGCAATTCTGCCCCGCTTTCAAGTCCTCTTGGCAGCCTTACTTCAGTCTATTTTTGGACGATAGCTGTCATTTATAACTCTGCAGGTTTGTGAATTACAGTGCCCCTGAGCTCCTGTCTTCAACTCGCTTTCTTTTGAGCTGGCCGCAACACCGCAGGATGGCTTCAGGCCCTAATCTGGTTCCGGCACGGCACGCTGAGCCTTTGGTTAATTCCTCTTCCTGGTGGGAAATGAGAGTTAAATTTGCCCGTCCAGACACCTCCAGCTAGTCTCTCATTGGTTCTCGCTATTCCTGTTCATCTTCCGCAGAAATTGCAAACTGGGCCAAACAGGAGGTTAAAGGGACTGACTCTCCAAGTCGGGAGAGTGTTAGTAAAGCGTCTGGAATGTTGCACCCGAGTACCAGGGTACGAAAACTGAGACATATTTGAACACGTCTCCCGATCACATGGTTGATCATACTCTAGGTTCCACATGCATGTTTTAGCTGAAGGAAGAATACCTTAAACCTGGGTAGTTGAAACCCGTGGAATGGGTACCATGCAATATGACTTCAAAGGGTCTTCATTTGCTCACCGAACCTCTCCAATCCTATCACTGCTGCGTTTATGCCCCTGTACACATGCTTGATTCTCTTTCGGAGACATAGCAATCCATAGGTTTTAAGATACTTACTAGTCAGGTACATTCTTAGGCGTTTAATATGAGGTGTTGAGTCCATTTCGTTGAGCAAGGAGTAGCTCTTGTCTATTCCATATTTGACTTAAGGAACTTTATCTGTGCTCATTTCAATCTCTCGTTTTATGCAGCACCCCAACTCACCTTTACCCTTAAGCAAGCATAAGTTGGTTTTCTAAATTTGAGACCCTGTTCTGTTCTGTAATTCAGTTCCTGTGTAGCCAAGTTTACATTCCGTGTATTACTGATATCTTATGATATTTCTTTTTCTGTGTGACTTACTTCAGTTAGAATCATCATACCTGAATCCACTCATTGTGCTGCTAAGGGCCTGATGACATAGATTTCATTGCTGAGTGATACTGCATTGTAAGTAAGTACCACAAGTTCTTTATCCATTTTTCACTTTCTGTGATGTTGAACTGGTACTGTAAACGAGGTTCTTGTAAACAGAGCCGTTCCAAACTTTGGGGTGGCTGTGTCTTTTTGATTTTAATTTCCCTAAGCTATAGGACCATAAGTGGCAGTGCCCTAGGCTCTGTTGCTTTGTTTTTTAGATGTTTCAGGAAACACCATACACTTCTCCCGAGTGTCTGTTGGCAATTTACATCCCGCCCATCAGCATAACAAGGCTCCCAGTTCTCCATGGCCTGTCCTGCCTTTCTGGATTTTACACTTTTTTCAGATGGCCCTTTTGACCGGGGGGAAGTGAGACTTCATTGTAGTGCAGATTTCCTTTGCACGTTTGCTTGGTTGGCCAAAAAGGGCGTATGCGTTTTTTCCTGAATATATTCAGGAAAAAACGCATACGCCCTTTTTGGCCAAGTGCATCATTGTGGACGTTCTGCCTCTTTTCCTATGCTTTCAATGCAATTCTAGTCTACCTCCTGAAATCGGTTTCCTGCAATTCTGCCCCGCTTTCAAGTCCTCTTGGAAGCCTTACTTCAGTCTATTTTTGGACGATAGCTGTCATTTATAACTCTGCAGGTTTGTTAATTACAGTGCCCCTGAGCTCCTTTCTTCAACTCGCTTTCTTGTGACCTGGCCGCAACACCGCAGGATGGCTTCAGGCCCTAATCTGGTTCCAGCACGACACGCTGAGCCTTTGGTTAATTCCTCTTCCTGGTGGGAAATGAGAGTTAAATTTGCCCGTCCAGACACCTCCAGCTAGCCTCTCATTGGTTCTCGCTATTCCTGTTCATCTTCCGCAGAAATTGCAAACTGGGCCAAACAGGAGGTTAAAGGCGCTGACTCTCCAAGTGGGGAGAGTGTTAGTAAAGCGTCTGGAATGTTGCACCCGAGTACCAGGGGAGGAAAACTGAGACATATTTGAACACGTCTCCCGTTCACATGGTTTATCATACTTGGGTTCCACATGCATGTTTTAGCTGAAGGAAGAATACCTTAAACCTGGAGAGTTGAGACCCGTGGAATGGGTACCATGCAATATGACTTCAAAGGGTCTTCATTTGCTCACCGAACCTCTCCAATCCTATCACTGCTGCGTTTATGCCCCTGTACACATGCTTGATTCTCTTTCGGAGACATAGCAATCCATAGGTTTTAAGATACTTACTAGTCAGGTACATTCTTAGGCGTTTAATATGCGGTGTTGAGTCCATTTCGTTGAGCAAGGAGTAGCTCTGGTCTATTCCATATTTGGCTTAAGGAACTTTATCTGTGCTCATTTCAATCTCTGGTTTTATGCAGCACCCCAACTCACCTTTACCCTTAAGCAAGCATAAGTTGGTTTTCTAAATTTGAGACCCTGTTCTGTTCTGTAATTCAGTTCCTGTGTAGCCAAGTTTACATTCCGTGTATTACTGATATCTTATGATGTTTCTTTTTCTGTGTGACTTACTTCAGTTAGAATCATCATACCTGAATCCACTCATTGTGCTGCTAAGGGCCTGATGACACAGATTTCATTGCTGAGTGATATTGCTTTGTAAGTAAATACCACAAGTTCTTTATCCATTTTTCACTTTCTGCGATGTTGAACTTGTACTGTAAACGAGGTTCTTGTAAACAGAGCCGTTCCAAACTTTGGGGTGGCTGTGTCTTTTTGATTTTAATTTCCCTAAGCTATAGGACCATAATTGGAAGTGCCCTAGGTTCTGTTGCTTTGTTTTTTAGATGTTTCAGGAAACACCATACACTTCTCCCGAGTGGTTGTTGGCAATTTACATCCCGCCCATCAGCATAACAAGGCTCCCAGTTCTCCATGGCCTGTCCTGCCTTTCTGGATTTTACACTTTTTTCAGATGGCCCTTTTGACCGGGGGGAAGTGAGACTTCATTGTAGTGCAGATTTCCTTTGCAAGCTTGCTTGGTTGGCCAAAAAGGGCGTATGCGTTTTTTCCTGAATATATTCAGGAAAAAACGCATACGCCCTTTTTGGCCAAGTGCATCATTGTGGACGTTCTGCCTCTTTTCCTATGCTTTCAATGCAATTCCAGTCTACCTCCTGAAATCGGTTTCCTGCAATTCTGCCCCGCTTTCAAGTCCTCTTGGCAGCCTTACTTCAGTCTATTTTTGGACAATAGCTGTCATTTATAACTCTGCAGGTTTGTGAATTACAGTGCCCCTGAGCTCCTTTCTTCAACTCGCTTTCTTTTGAGCTGGCCGCAACACCGCAGGATGTCTTCAGGCCCTAATCTTGTTGCGGCACGGACGCTGAGCCTTTGGTTAATTCCTCTTCCTGGTGGGAAATGAGAGTTAAATTTGCCCGTCCAGACACCTCCAGCTAGCCTCTCATTGGTTCTCGCTATTCCTGTTCATCTTCCGCAGAAATTGCAAACTGGGCCAAACAGGAGGTTAAAGGGACTGACTCTCCAAGTCGGGAGAGTGTTAGTAAAGCGTCTGGAATGTTGCACCCGAGTACCAGGGTACGAAAACTGAGACATATTTGAACACGTCTCCCGATCACATGGTTGATCATACTCTAGGTTCCACATGCATGTTTTAGCTGAAGGAAGAATACCTTAAACCTGGGTAGTTGAAAGCCGTGGAATGGGTACCATGCAATATGACTTCAAAGGGTCTTCATTTGCTCACCGAACCTCTCCAATCCTATCACTGCTGCGTTTATGCCCCTGTACACACGCTTGATTCTCTTTCAGAGACATAGCAATCCATAGGTTTTAAGATACTTACTAGTCAGGTACATTCTTAGGCGTTTAATATGGGGTGTTGAGTCCATTTCGTTGAGCAAGGAGTAGCTCTTGTCTATTCCATATTTGGCTTAAGGAACTTTATCTGTGCTCATTTCAATCTCTGGTTTTATGCAGCACCCCAACTCACCTTTCCCCTTAAGCAAGCATAAGTTGGTTTTCTAAATTTGAGACCCTGTTCTGTTCTGTAATTCAGTCCCTGTGTAGCCAAGTTTACATTCCGTGTATTACTGATATCTTATGATGTTTCTTTTTCTGTGTGACTTATTTCAGTTACAATCATCATACCTGAATCCACTCATTGTGCTGCTAAGGGCCTGATGACATAGATTTCATTGCTGAGTGATATTGCTTTGTAAGTAAATACCACAAGTTCTTTATCCATTTTTCACTTTCTGCGATGTTGAACTTGTACTGTAAACGAGCTTCTTGTAAACAGAGCCGTTCCAAACTTTGGGGTGGCTGTGTCTTTTTGATTTTAATTTCCCTAAGCTATAGGACCATAAGTGGCAGTGCCCTAGGCTCTGTTGCTTTGTTTTTTAGATGTTTCAGGAAACACCATACACTTCTCCCGAGTGTCTGTTGGCAATTTACATCCCGCCCATCAGCATAACAAGGCTCCCAGTTCTCCATGGCCTGTCCTGCCTTTCTGGATTTTACACTTTTTTCAGATGGCCCTTTTGACCGGGGGGAAGTGAGACTTCATTGTAGTGCAGATTTCCTTTGCAAGCTTGCTTGGTTGGCCAAAAAGTGCGTATGCGTTTTTTCCTGAATATATTCAGGAAAAAACGCATACGCCCTTTTTGGCCAAGTGCATCATTGTGGACGTTCTGCCTCTTTTCCTATGCTTTCAATGCAATTCCAGTCTACCTCCTGAAATCGGTTTCCTGCAATTCTGCCCCGCTTTCAAGTCCTCTTGGCAGCCTTACTTCAGTATATTTTTGGATGATAACTGTCATTTATAACTGCAGGTTTGTGAATTACAGTGCCCCTGAGCTCCTTTCTTCAACTCGCTTTCTTTTGAGCTGGCCGCAACACCGCAGGATGGCTTCAGGCCCTAATCTGGTTCCGGCACGTCACGCTGACCCTTTGGTTAATTCCTCTTCCTGGTGGAAATGAGAGTTAAATTTGCCCGTCCAGACACCTCCAGCTAGTCTCTCATTGGTTCTCCCTATTCCTGTTCATCTACTGCAGAAATTGCAAACTGGGCCAAACAGGAGGTTAAAGGCGCTGACTCTCCAAGTGGGGAGAGTGTTAGTAAAGCGTCTGGAATGTTGCACCCGAGTACCAGGGGAGGAAAACTGAGACATATTTGAACACGTCTCCCCATCACATGGTTGATCATACTCTGGGTTCCACATGCATGTTTTAGCTGAAGGAAGAATACCTTAAACCTGGAGAGCTGAGACCCGTGGAATGGGTACCATGCAATATGACTTCAAAGGGTCTTCATTTGCTCACCGAACCTCTCCAGTACTATCACTGCTGCGTTTATGCCCCTGTACACATGCTTGATTCTCTTTCGGAGACATAGCAATCCATAGGTTTTAAGATACTTACTAGTCAGGTACATCCTTAGGCATTTAATATGCGGTGTTGAGTCCATTTCATTGAGCAAGGAGTAGCACTTGTCTATTCCATATTTGGCTTAAGGAACTTTGTGCTCATTTTGATCTCTGGTTTTATGCAGCACCCCAACTCACCTTTACCCTTAAGCAAGCATAAGTTGGTTTTCTAAATTTGAGACCCTGTTCTGTTTTGGAATTCAGTTCCTGTGTAGCCAAGTTTACATTCCGTGTATTAGTGATATCTTATGATGTTTCCTTTTCTGTGTGACTTATTTCAGTTAGAATCATCGTACCTGAATCCACTCATTATGCTGCTACGGGCCTGATGACATAGATTTCATTGCTGAATGATACTGCATTGTACGTAAGTACCACAAGTTCTTTATCCATTTTTCACTTTCTGTGATATTGAACTTGTACGGTAAACGAGGTTCTTGTAAACAGAGGCGTCCCAAACTTTGGGGTGGCTGTGTCTTTTTGATTTTAATTTCCCTAAGCTATAGGACCATAAGTGGAAGTGCCCTAGGCTCTGTTGCTTTGTTTTTTAGATGTTTCAGGAAACACCATACACTTCTCCCGAGTGTCTGTTGGCAATTTACATCCCGCCCATCAGCATAACAAGGCTCCCAGTTCTCCATGGCCTGTCCTGCCTTTCTGGATTTTACACCTTTTTCAGATGGCCCTTTTGACCGGGGGGAAATGAGACTTCTTTGTAGTGCAGATTTCCTTTGCAAGCTTGCTTGGTTGGCCAAAAAGGGCGTATGCGTTTTTTCCTGAATATATTCAGGAAAAAACGCATACGCCCTTTTTGGCCAAGTGCATCATTGTGGACGTTCTGCCTCTTTTCCTATGCTTTCAATGCAATTCCAGTCTACCTCCTGAAATCGGTTTCCTGCAATTCTGCCCCGCTTTCAAGTCCTCTTGGCAGCCTTACTTCAGTCTATTTTTGGACGATAGCTGTCATTTATAACTCTGCAGGTTTGTGAATTACAGTGCCCCTGAGCTCCTTTCTTCAACTCGCTTTCTTTTGAGCTGGCTGCAACACCGCAGGATGGCTTCAGGCCCTAATCTGGTTCCGGCACGGCACGCTGAGCCTTTGGTTATTTCCTCTTCCTGGTGGGAAATGAGAGTTAAATTTGCCCGTCCAGACACCTCCAGCTAGTCTCTCATTGGTTCTCGCTATTCCTGTTCATCTTCCGCAGAAATTGCAAACTGGGCCAAACAGGAGGTTAAAGGCGCTGACTCTCCAAGTCGGGAGAGTGTTAGTAAAGCGTCTGGAATGTTGCACCCGAGTACCAGGGTACGAAAACTGACACATATTTGAACACGTCTCCCGATCACATGGTTGATCATACTCTAGGTTCCACATGCATGTTTTTGCTGAAGGAAGAATACCTTAAACCTGGAGAGTTAAGACCCGTGGAATGGGTACCATGCAATATGACTTCAAAGGGTCTTCATTTGCTCACCGAACCTCTCCAATCCTATCACTGCTGCGTTTATGCCCCTGTACACATGCTTGATTCTCTTTCAGAGACATAGCAATCCATAGGTTTTAAGATACTTACTAGTCAGGTACATTCTTAGGCGTTTAATATGGGGTGTTAAGTCCATTTCATTGAGCAAGGAGTAGCTCTTGTCTCTTCCATATTTGGCTTAAGGAACTTTATCTGTGCTCATTTCAATCTCTGGTTTTATGCAGCACCCCAACTCACCTTTACCCTTAAGCAATCATAAGTTGGTTTTCTAAATTTGAGACCCTGTTCTGTTCTGAAATTCAGTTCCTCTGTAGCCAAGTTTACATTCCATGTATTACTGATATCTTATGATGTTTCTTTTTCTGTGTGACTTATTTCAGTTAGAATCATCATACCTGAATCCACTCATTGTGCTGCTAAGGGCCTGATGACACAGATTTCATTGCTGAGTGATATTGCTTTGTAAGTAAATACCACAAGTTCTTTATCCATTTTTCACTTTCTGCGATGTTGAACTTTTACTGTAAACGAGCTTCTTGTAAACAGAGCCGTTCCAAACATTGGGGTGGCTGTGTCTTTTTGATTTTAATTTCCCTAAGCTATAGGACCATAAGTGGAAGTGCCCTAGGTTCTGTTGCTTTGTTTTTTAGATGTTTCAGGAAACACCATACACTTCTCCCTAGTGGTTGTTGGCAATTTACATCCCGCCCATCAGCATAACAAGGCTCCCAGTTCTCCCTGGCCTGTCCTGCCTTTCTGGATTTTACACTTTTTTCAGATGGCCCTTTTGACCGGGGGGAAGTGAGACTTCATTGTAGTGCAGATTTCCTTTGCAAGCTTGCTGGGTTGGCCAAAAAGGGCGTATGCGTTTTTTCCTGAATATATTCAGGAACAAACGCATACGCCCTTTTTGGCCAAGTGCATCATTGTGGACGTTCTGCCTCTTTTCCTATGCTTTCAATGCAATTCCAGTCTACCTCCTGAAATCGGTTTCCTGCAATTCTGCCCCGCTTTCAAGTCCTCTTGGCAGCCTTACTTCAGTCTATTTTTGGACGATAGCTGTCATTTATAACTCTGCAGGTTTGTGAATTACAGTGCCCCTGAGCTCCTTTCTTCAACTCGCTTTCTTGTGACCTGGCCGCAACACCGCAGGATGGCTTCAGGCCCTAATCTGGTTCCGGCACGGCACGCTGAGCCTTTGGTTATTTCCTCCTCCTGGTGGGAAATGAGAGTTAAATTTGCCCGTCCAGACACCTCCAGCTAGCCTCTCATTGGTTCTCGCTATTCCTGTTCATCTTCCACAGAAATTGCAAACTGGGCCAAACAGGAGGTTAAAGGGACTGACTCTCCAAGTCGGGAGAGTGTTAGTAAAGCGTCTGGAATGTTGCACCCGAGTAACAGGGTACGAAAACTGAGACATATTTGAACACGTCTCCCGATCACATGGTTGATCATACTCTAGGTTCCACATGCATGTTTTAGCTGAAGGGAGAATACCTAAAACCTGGGTAGTTGAGACCCGTGTAATGGGTACCATGCAATATGACTTCAAAGGGTCTTCATTTGCTCACCGAACCTCTCCAATCCTATCACTGCTGCGTTTATGCCCCTGTACACATGCTTGATTCTCTTTCGGAGACATAGCAATCCATAGGTTTTAAGATACTTACTAGTCAGGTACATTCTTAGGCGTTTAATATGCGGTGTTGAGTCCATTTCGTTGAGCAAGGAGTAGCTCTTGTCTATTCCTTATTTGGCTTAAGGTACTTTATCTGTGCTCATTTCAATCTCTGGTTTTATGCAGCACCCCAACTCACCTTTCCCCTTAAGCAAGCATAAGTTGGTTTTCTAAATTTGAGACCCTGTTCTGTTTTGGAATGCAGTTCCTGTGTAGCCAAGTTTACATTCCGTTTATTAGTGATATCTTATGATGTTTCTTTTTCTGTGTGACTTATTTCAGGTAGAATCATCGTACCTGAATCCACTCATTGTGCTGCTACGGGCCTGATGACATAGATTTCATTGCTGAGTGATACTGCATTGTACGTAAGTACCACAAGTTCTTTATCCATTTTTCACTTTCTGTGATATAGAACTTGTACGGTAAACGAGGTTCTTGTAAACGGAGGCGTCCCAAACTTTGGGGTGGCTGTGTCTTTTTGATTTTAATTTCCCTAAGCTATAGGACCATAAGTGGAAGTGCCCTAGGCTCTGTTGCTTTGTTTTTTAGATGTTTCAGGAAACACCATACACTTCTCCTGAGTGTCTGTTGGCAATTTACATCCCGCCCATCAGCATAACAAGGCTCCCAGTTCTCCATGGCCTGTCCTGCCTTTCTGGATTTTACACTTATTTCAGATGGCCCTTTTGACCGGGGAGAAGTGAGACTTCATTGTAGTGCAGATTTCCTTTGCAAGCTTGCTTGGTTGGCCAAAAAGGGCGTATGCGTTTTTTCCTGAATATATTCAGGAAAAAACGCATACGCCCTTTTTGGCCAAGTGCATCATTGTGGACGTTCTGCCTCTTTTCCTATGCTTTCAATGCAATTCCAGTCTACCTCCTGAAATCGGTTTCCTGCAATTCTGCCCCACTTTCAAGTCCTCTTGGCAGCCTTACTTCAGTATATTTTTGGACGATAGCTGTCATTTATAACTCTGCAGGTTTGTGAATTACAGTGCCCCTGAGCTCCTTTCTTCAACTCGCTTTCTTTTGAGCTGGCCGCAACACCGCAGGATGGCTTCAGGCCCTAATCTGGTTCCGGCCCGGCACGCTGAGCCTTTGGTTAATTCCTCTTCCTGGTGGGAAATGAGAGTTAAATTTGCCCGTCCAGACACCTCCAGCTAGCCTCTCATTGGTTCTCGCTATTCCTGTTCATCTTCCGCAGAAATTGCAAACTGGGCCAAACAGGAGGTTAAAGGGACTGACTCTCCAAGTCGGGAGAGTGTTAGTAAAGTGTCTGGAATGTTGCACCCGACTACCAGGGTACGAAAACTGAGACATATTTGAACACGTCTCCCGATCACATGGTTGATCATACTCTAGGTTCCACATGCATGTTTTAGCTGAAGGAAGAATACCTTAAACCTGGGTAGTTGAAACCCGTGGAATGGGTACCATGCAATATGACTTCAAAGGGTCTTCATTTGCTCACCGAACCTCTCCAATCCTATCACTGCTGCGTTTATGCCCCTGTACACATGCTTGATTCTCTTTCGGAGACATAGCAATCCATAGGTTTTAAGATACTTACTAGTCAGGTACATTCTTAGGCGTTTAATATGGGGTGTTAAGTCCATTTCATTGAGCAAGGAGTAGCTCTTGTCTATTCCATATTTGGCTTAAGGAACTTTATCTGTGCTCATTTCAATCTCTGGTTTTATGCAGCACCCCAACTCACCTTTACCCTTAAGCAAGCATAAGTTGGTTTTCTAAATTTGAGACCCTGTTCTGTTCTGTAATTCAGTTCCTCTGTAGCCAAGTTTACATTCCATGTATTACTGATATCTTATGATGTTTCTTTTTCTGTGTGACTTATTTCAGTTAGAATCATCATACCTGAATCCACTCATTGTGCTGCTAAGGGCCTGATGACACAGATTTCATTGCTGAGTGATATTGCTTTGTAAGTAAATACCACAAGTTCTTTATCCATTTTTCACTTTCTGCGATGTTGAATTTGTACTGTAAACGAGGTTCTTGTAAACAGAGCCGTTCCAAACATTGGGGTGGCTGTGTCTTTTTGATTTTAATTTCCCTAAGCTATAGGACCATAAGTGGAAGTGCCCTAGGTTCTGTTGCTTTGTTTTTTAGATGTGTCAGGAAACACCATACACTTCTCCCTAGTGGTTGTTGGCAATTTACATCCCGCCCATCAGCATAACAAGGCTCCCAGTTCTCCCTGGCCTGTCCTGCCTTTCTGGATTTTACACTTTTTTCAGATGGCCCTTTTGACCGGGGGGAAGTGAGACTTCATTGTAGTGCAGATTTCCTTTGCAAGCTTGCTGGGTTGGCCAAAAAGGGCGTATGCGTTTTTTCCTGAATATATTCAGGAACAAACGCATACGCCCTTTTTGGCCAAGTGCATCATTGTGGACGTTCTGCCTCTTTTCCTATGCTTTCAATGCAATTCCAGTCTACCTCCTGAAATCGGTTTCCTGCAATTCTGCCCCGCTTTCAAGTCCTCTTGGCAGCCTTACTTCAGTACATTTTTGGACGATAGCTGTCATTTATAACTCTGCAGGTTTGTGAATTACAGTGCCCCTGAGCTCCTTTCTTCAACTCGCTTTCTTTTGAGCTGGCCGCAACACCGCAGGATGGCTTCAGGCCCTAATCTGGTTCCGGCACGGCACGCTGAGCCTTTGGTTAATTCCTCTTCCTGGTGGGAAATGAGAGTTAAATTTGCCCGTCCAGACACCTCCAGCTAGCCTCTCATTGGTTCTCGCTATTCCTGTTCATCTTCCGCAGAAATTGCAAACTGGGCCAAACAGGAGGTTAAAGGGACTGACTCTCCAAGTCGGGAGAGTGTTAGTAAAGCGTCTGGAATGTTGCACCCGAGTACCAGGGTACGAAAACTGACACATATTTGAACACGTCTCCCGATCACATGGTTGATCATAATCTAGGTTCCACATGCATGTTTTAGCTGAAGGAAGAATACCTTAAACCTGGAGAGTTAAGACCCGTGTAATGGGTACCATGCAATATGACTTCAAAGGGTCTTCATTTGCTCACCGAACCGCTCCAATCCTATCACTGCTGCGTTTATGCCCCTGTACACATGCTTGATTCTCTTTCGGAGACATAGCAATCCATAGGTTTTAAGATACTTACTAGTCAGGTACATTCTTAGGCGTTTAATATGCGGTGTTGAGTCCATTTCATTGAGCAAGGAGTAGCTCTTGTCTATTCCATATTTGGCTTAAGGAATTTTATCTGTGCTCATTTCAATCTCTGGTTTTATGCAGCACCCCAACTCACCTTTACCCTTAAGCAAGCATAAGTTGGTTTTCTAAATTTGAGACCCTGTTCTGTTCTGTAATTCAGTTCCTCTGTAGCCAAGTTTACATTCCATGTATTACTGATATCTTATGATGTTTCTTTTTCTGTGTGACTTATTTCAGTTAGAATCATCATACCTGAATCCACTCATTGTGCTGCTAAGGGCCTGATGACACAGATTTCATTGCTGAGTGATATTGCTTTGTAAGTAAATACCACAAGTTCTTTATCCATTTTTCACTTTCTGCGATGTTGAACTTGTACTGTAAACGAGGTTCTTGTAAACAGAGCCGTTCCAAACATTGGGGTGGCTGTGTCTTTTTGATTTTAATTTCCCTAAGCTATAGGACCATAAGTGGAAGTGCCCTAGGTTCTGTTGCTTTGTTTTTTAGATGTTTCAGGAAACACCATACACTTCTCCCTAGTGGTTGTTGGCAATTTACATCCCGCCCATCAGCATAACAAGGCTCCCAGTTCTCCCTGGCCTGTCCTGCCTTTCTGGATTTTACACTTTTTTCAGATGGCCCTTTTGACCGGGGGGAAGTGAGACTTCATTGTAGTGCAGATTTCCTTTGCAAGCTTGCTGGGTTGGCCAAAAAGGGCGTATGCGTTTTTTCCTGAATATATTCAGGAACAAACGCATACGCCCTTTTTGGCCAAGTGCATCATTGTGGACGTTCTGCCTCTTTTCCTATGCTTTCAATGCAATTCCAGTCTACCTCCTGAAATCGGTTTCCTGCAATTCTGCCCCGCTTTCAAGTCCTCTTGGCAGCCTTACTTCAGTATATTTTTGGACGATAGCTGTCATTTATAACTCTGCAGGTTTGTGAATTACAGTGCCCCTGAGCTCCTTTCTTCAACTCGCTTTCTTTTGAGCTGGCCGCAACACCGCAGGATGGCTTCAGGCCCTAATCTGGTTCCGGCACGGCACGCTGAGCCTTTGGTTAATTCCTCTTCCTGGTGGGAAATGAGAGTTAAATTTGCCCGTCCAGACACCTCCAGCTAGCCTCTCATTGGTTCTCGCTATTCCTGTTCATCTTCCGCAGAAATTGCAAACTGGGCCAAACAGGAGGTTAAAGGGACTGACTCTCCAAGTCGGGAGAGTGTTAGTAAAGCATCTGGAATGTTGCACCCGAGTACCAGGGTACGAAAACTGACACATATTTGAACACGTCTCCCGATCACATGGTTGATCATAATCTAGGTTCCACATGCATGTTTTAGCTGAAGGAAGAATACCTTAAACCTGGAGAGTTAAGACCCGTGTAATGGGTACCATGCAATATGACTTCAAAGGGTCTTCATTTGCTCACCGAACCGCTCTAATCCTATCACTGCTGCGTTTATGCCCCTGTACACATGCTTGATTCTCTTTCGGAGACATAGCATTCCATAGGTTTTAAGATACTTACTAGTCAGGTACATTCTTAGGCGTTTAATATGCGGTGTTGAGTCCATTTCGTTGAGCAAGGAGTAGCTCTTGTCTATTCCATATTTGACTTAAGGAACTTTATCTGTGCTCATTTCAATCTCTGGTTTTATGCAGCACCACAACTCACCTTTACCCTTAAGCAAGCATAAGTTGGTTTTCTAAATTTGAGTCCCTGTTCTGTTCTGTAATTCAGTTCCTGTGTAGCCAAGTTTACATTCCGTGTATTACTGATATCTTATGATGTTTCTTTTTCTGTGTGACTTATTTCAGTTAGAATCATCATACCTGAATCCACTCATTGTGCTGCTAAGGGCCTGATGACACAGATTTCATTGCTGAGTGATATTGCTTTGTAAGTAAATACCACAAGTTCTTTATCCATTTTTCACTTTCTGCGATGTTGAACTTGTACTGTAAACGAGGTTCTTGTAAACAGAGCCGTTCCAAACTTTGGGGTGGCTGTGTCTTTTTGATTTTAATTTCCCTAAGCTATAGGACTATGAGTGGAAGTGCCCTAGGTTCTGTTGCTTTGTTTTTTAGATGTTTCAGGAAACACCATACACTTCTCCCGAGTGGTTGTTGGCAATTTACATCCCGCCCATCAGCATAACAAGGCTCCCAGTTCTCCATGGCCTGTCCTGCCTTTCTGGATTTTACACTTTTTTCAGATGGCCCTTTTGACCGGGGGGAAGTGAGACTTCATTGTAGTGCAGATTTCCTTTGCAAGCTTGCTGGGTTGGCCAAAAAGTGCGTATGCGTTTTTTCCTGAATATATTCAGGAAAAAACGCATACGCCCTTTTTGGCCAAGTGCATCATTGTGGACGTTCTGCCTCTTTTCCTATGCTTTCAATGCAATTCCAGTCTACCTCCTGAAATCGGTTTCCTGCAATTCTGCCCCGCATTCAAGTCCTCTTGGCAGCCTTACTTCAGTCTATTTTTGGACGATAGCTGTCATTTATAACTCTGCAGGTTTGTGAATTACAGTGCCCCTGAGCTCCTTTCTTCAACTCGCTTTCTTGTGACCTGGCCGCAACACCCCAGGATGGCTTCAGGCCCTAATCTGGTTCCGGCACAGCACGCTGAGCCTTTGGTTAATTCCTCTTCCTGGTGGGAAATGAGAGTTAAATTTGCCCGTCCAGACACCTCCAGCTAGCCTCTCATTGGTTCTCGCTATTCCTGTTCATCTTCCGCAGAAATTGCAAACTGGGCCAAACGGGAGGTTAAAGGCGCTGACTCTCCAAGTCGGGAGAGTGTTAGTAAAGCGTCTGGAATGTTGCACCCGAGTACCAGGGTACGAAAACTGAGACATATTTGAACACGTCTCCCGATCACATGGTTGATCATACTCTGGGTTCCACATGCATGTTTTAGCTGTAGGAAGAATACCTTAAACCTGGAGAGTTAAGACCCGTGTAATGGGTACCATGCAATATGACTTCAAAGGGTCTTCATTTGTTCACCGAACCTCTCCAATCCTATCACTGCTGCGTTTATGCCCCTGTACACATGCTTGATTCTCTTTCGGAGACATAGCAATCCATAGGTTTTAAGATACTTACTAGTCAGGTACATTCTTAGGCGTTTAATATGCGGTGTTGAGTCCATTTCGTTGAGCAAGGAGTAGCTCTTGTCTATTCCATATTTGACTTAAGGAACTTTATCTGTGCTCATTTCAATCTCTGGTTTTATGCAGCACCCCAACTCACCTTTACCCTTAAGCAAGCATAAGTTGGTTTTCTAAATTTGAGACCCTGTTCTGTTCTGTAATTCAGTTCCTGTGTAGCCAAGTTTCCATTCCGTGTATTACTGATATCTTATGATGTTTCTTTTTCTGTGTGACTTATTTCAGTTAGAATCATCATACCTGAATCCACTCATTATGCTGCTAAGGGCCTGATGACACAGATTTCATTGCTGAGTGATATTGCTTTGTAAGTAAATACCACAAGTTCTTTATCCATTTTTCACTTTCTGCGATGTTGAACTTGTACTGTAAACGAGGTTCTTGTAAACAGAGCCATTCCAAACTTTGGGGTGGCTGTGTCTTTTTGATTTTAATTTCCCTAAGCTATAGGACCATAAGTGGAAGTGCCCTAGGTTCTGTTGCTTTGTTTTTTAGATGTTTCAGGAAACACCATAAACTTCTCCCGAGTGGTTGTTGGCAATTTACATCCCGCCCATCAGCATAACAAGGCTCCCAGGTCTCCATGGCCTGTCCTGCTTTTCTGGATTTTACACTTTTTTCAGATGGCCCTTTTGACCGGGGGGAAGTGAGACTTCATTGTAGTGCAGATTTCCTTTGCAAGCTTGCTTGGTTGGCCAAAAAGGGCGTATGCGTTTTTTCCTGAATATATTCAGGAAAAAACGCATACGCCCTTTTTGGCCAAGTGCATCATTGTGGACGTTCTGCCTCTTTTCCTATGCTTTCAATGCAATTCCAGTCTACCTCCTGAAATCGGTTTCCTGCAATTCTGCCCCGCTTTCAAGTCCTCTTGGCAGCCTTACTTCAGTCTATTTTTGGATGATAGCTGTCATTTATAACTCTGCAGGTTTGTGAATTACAGTGCCCCTGAGCTCCTTTCTTCAACTTGCTTTCTTGTGACCTGGCCGCAACACCACAGAATGGCTTCAGGCCCTAATCTGGTTCCGGCAGGGCACGCTGAGCCTTTGGTTAATTCCTCTTCATGGTGGAAAATGAGAGTTAAATTTGCCCGTCCAGACACCTCCAGCTAGCCTCTCATTGGTTCTCGCTATTCCTGTTCATCTTCCGCAGAAATTGCAAACTGGGCCAAACAGGAGGTTAAAGGGACTGACTCTCCAAGTCGGGAGAGTGTTAGTAAAGCGTCTGGAATGTTGCACCCGAGTAACAGGGTACGAAAACTGAGACATATTTGAACACGTCTCCCGATCACATGGTTGATCATACTCTAGGTTCCACATGCATGTTTTAGCTGAAGGGAGAATACCTAAAACCTGGGTAGTTGAAATCCGTGGAATGGGTACCATGCAATATGACTTCAAAGGGTCTTCATTTGCTCACCGAACCTCTCCAATCCTATCACTGCTGCGTTTATGCCCCTGTACACATGCTTGATTCTCTTTCGGAGACATAGCAATCCATAGGTTTTAAGATACTTACTAGTCAGGTACATTCTTAGGCGTTTAATATGCGGTGTTGAGTCCATTTCGTTGAGCAAGGAGTAGCTCTTGTCTATTCCTTATTTGGCTTAAGGTACTTTATCTGTGCTCATTTCAATCTCTGGTTTTATGCAGCACCCCAACTCACCTTTCCCCTTAAGCAAGCATAAGTTGGTTTTCTAAATTTGAGACCCTGTTCTGTTTTGGAATGCAGTTCCTGTGTAGCCAAGTTTACATTCCGTTTATTAGTGATATCTTATGATGTTTCTTTTTCTGTGTGACTTATTTCAGGTAGAATCATCGTACCTGAATCCACTCATTGTGCTGCTACGGGCCTGATGACATAGATTTCATTGCTGAGTGATACTGCATTGTACGTAAGTACCACAAGTTCTTTATCCATTTTTCACTTTCTGTTATATAGAACTTGTACGGTAAACGAGGTTCTTGTAAACGGAGGCGTCCCAAACTTTGGGGTGGCTGTGTCTTTTTGATTTTAATTTCCCTAAGCTATAGGACCATAAGTGGAAGTGCCCTAGGCTCTGTTGCTTTGTTTTTTAGATGTTTCAGGAAACACCATACACTTCTCCTGAGTGTCTGTTGGCAATTTACATCCCGCCCATCAGCATAACAAGGCTCCCAGTTCTCCATGGCCTGTCCTGCCTTTCTGGATTTTACACTTATTTCAGATGGCCCTTTTGACCGGGGAGAAGTGAGACTTCATTGTAAAGCAGATTTCCTTTGCAAGTTTGCTTGGTTGGCCAAAAAGTGCGTATGCGTTTTTTCCAGAATATATTCAGGAAAAAACGCATACGCCCTTTTTGGCCAAGTGCATCATTGTGGATGTTCTGCCTCTTTTCCTATGCTTTCAATGCAATTCCAGTCTACCTCCTGAAATCGGTTTCCTGCAATTCTGCCCCGCTTTCAAGTCCTCTTGGCAGCCTTCCTTCAGTCTATTTTTGGACGATAGCTGTCATTTATAACTCTGCAGGTTTGTGAATTACAGTGCCCCTGAGCTCCTTTCTTCAACTCGCTTTCTTTTGAGCTGGCCGCAACACGGCAGGATGGCTTCAGGCCCTAATCTGGTTCCAGCCCGGCACGCTGAGCCTTTGGTTAATTCCTCTTCCTGGTGGGAAATGAGAGTTAAATTTGCCCGTCCAGACACCTCCAGCTAGCCTCTCATTGGTTCTCGCTATTCCTGTTCATCTTCCGCAGAAATTGCAAACTGGGCCAAACAGGAGGTTAAAGGGACTGACTCTCCAAGTCGGGAGAGTGTTAGTAAAGCGTCTGGAATGTTGCACCCGAGTACCAGGGTACGAAAACTGACACATATTTGAACACGTCTCCCGATCACATGGTTGATCATACTCTAGGTTCCACATGCATGTTTTAGCTGAAGGAAGAATACCTTAAACCTGGAGAGTTAAGACCCGTGTAATGGGTACCATGCAATATGACTTCAAAGGGTCTTCATTTGCTCACCGAACCGCTCCAATCCTATCACTGCTGCGTATATGCCCCTGTACACATGCTTGATTCTCTTTCGGAGACATAGCAATCCATAGGTTTTAAGATACTTACTAGTCAGGTACATTCTTAGGCGTTTAATATGCGGTGTTGAGTCCATTTCGTTGAGCAAGGAGTAGCTCTTGTCTATTCCATATTTGACTTAAGGAACTTTATCTGTGCTCATTTCAATCTCTGGTTTTATGCAGCACCCCAACTCACCTTTACCCTTAAGCAAGCATAAGTTGGTTTTCTAAATTTGAGACCCTGTTCTGTTCTGTAATTCAGTTCCTGTGTAGCCAAGTTTACATTCCGTGTATTACTGATATCTTATGATGTTTCTTTTTCTGTGTGACTTATTTCAGTTAGAATCATCATACCTGAATCCACTCATTGTGCTGCTAAGGGCCTGATGACACAGATTTCATTGCTGAGTGATATTGCTTTGTAAGTAAATACCACAAGTTCTTTATCCATTTTTCACTTTCTGCGATGTTGAACTTGTACTGTAAACGAGGTTCTTGTAAACAGAGCCGTTCCAAACTTTGGGGTGGCTGTGTCTTTTTGATTTTAATTTCCCTAAGCTATAGGACTATGAGTGGAAGTGCCCTAGGTTCTGTTGCTTTGTTTTTTAGATGTTTCAGGAAACACCATACACTTCTCCCGAGTGGTTGTTGGCAATTTACATCCCGCCCATCAGCATAACAAGGCTCCCAGTTCTCCATGGCCTGTCCTGCCTTTCTGGATTTTACACTTTTTTCAGATGGCCCTTTTAACCGGGGGAAAGTGAGACTTCATTGTAGTGCAGATTTCCTTTGCAAGCTTGCTTGGTTGGCCAAAAAGTGCGTATGCGTTTTTTCCTGAATATATTCAGGAAAAAACGCATACGCCCTTTTTGGCCAAGTGCATCATTGTGGACGTTCTGCCTCTTTTCCTATGCTTTCAATGCAATTCCAGTCTACCTCCTGAAATCGGTTTCCTGCAATTCTGCCCCGCATTCAAGTCCTCTTGGCAGCCTTACTTCAGTCTATTTTTGGACGATAGCTGTCATTTATAACTCTGCAGGTTTGTGAATTACAGTGCCCCTGAGCTCCTTTCTTCAACTCGCTTTCTTGTGACCTGGCCGCAACACCCCAGGATAGCTTCAGGCCCTAATCTGGTTCCGGCACAGCACGCTGAGCCTTTGGTTAATTCCTCTTCCTGGTGGGAAATGAGAGTTAAATTTGCCCGTCCAGACACCTCCAGCTAGCCTCTCATTGGTTCTCGCTATTCCTGTTCATCTTCCGCAGAAATTGCAAACTGGGCCAAACGGGAGGTTAAAGGCGCTGACTCTCCAAGTCGGGAGAGTATTAGTAAAGCATCTGGAATGTTGCACCCGAGTACCAGGCTACGAAAACTGAGACATATTTGAACACGTCTCCCGATCACATGGTTGATCATACTCTGGGTTCCACATGCATGTTTTAGCTGAAGGAAGAATACCTTAAACCTGGAGAGTTGAGACCCGTGTAATGGGTACCATGCAATATGACTTCAAAGGGTCTTCATTTGCTCACCGAACCTCTTCAATCCTATCACTGCTGCGTTTATGCCCCTGTACACATGCTTGATTCTCTTTCGGAGACATAGCAATCCATAGGTTTTAAGATACTTACTAGTCAGGTACATTCTTAGGCGTTTAATATGGGGTGTTGAGTCCATTTCGTTGAGCAAGGAGTAGCTCTTGTCTATTCCATATTTGGCTTAAGGAACTTTATCTGTGCTCATTTCAATCTCTGGTTTTATGCAGCACCCCAACTCACCTTTCCCCTTAAGCAAGCATAAGTTGGTTTTCTAAATTTGAGACCCTGTTCTGTTCTGTAATTCAGTTCCTGTGTAGCCAAGTTTCCATTCCGTGTATTACTGATATCTTATGATGTTTCTTTTTCTGTGTGACTTATTTCAGTTAGAATCATCATACCTGAATCCACTCATTGTGCTGCTAAGGGCCTGATGACATAGATTTCATTGCTGAGTGATATTGCTTTGTAAGTGAATACCACAACTTCTTTATCCATTTTTCACTTTCTGCGATGTTGAACTTGTACTGTAAACGAGGTTCTTGTAAACGGAGGCATCCCAAACTTTGGGGTGGCTGTGTCTTTTTGATTTTAATTTCCCTAAGCTATAGGACCATAAGTGGAAGTGCCCTAGGCTCTGTTGCTTTGTTTTTTAGATGTTTCAGGAAACACCATACACTTCTCCCGAATGGTTGTTGGCAATTTACATCCGCCCTTCAGCATAACAAGGCTCCCAGTTCTCCATGGCCTGTCCTGCCTTTCTGGATTTTACACTTTTTTCAGATGGCCCTTTTGACCGGGGGGAAGTGAGACTTCATTGTAGTGCAGATTTCCTTTGCAAGCTTGCTTGGTTGGCCAAAAAGTGCGTATGCGTTTTTTCCTGAATATATTCAGGAAAAAACGCATACGCCCTTTTTGGCCAAGTGCATCATTGTGGACGTTCTGCCTCTTTTCCTATGCTTTCAATGCAATTTCAGTCTACCTCCTGAAATCAGTTTCCTGCAATTCTGCCCCGCTTTCAAGTCCTCTTGGCAGCCTTACTTCAGTCTATTTTTGGACGATAGCTGTCATTTATAACTCTGCAGGTTTGTGAAGTACCGTGCCCCTGAGCTCCTTTCTTCAACTCGCTTTCTTGTGAGCTGGCCGCAACACCGCAGGATGTCTTCAGGCCCTAATCTGGTTGCGGCACGGCACGCTGAGCCTTTGGTTAATTCCTCTTCCTGGTGGGAAATGAGAGTTAAATTTGCCCGTCCAGAAACCTCCAGCTAGTCTCTCATTGGTTCTCGCTATTCCTGTTCATCTTCCGCAGAAATTGCAAACTGGGCCAAACAGGAGGTTAAAGGGACTGACTCTCCAAGTCGGGAGAGTGTTAGTAAAGCGTCTGGAATGTTGCACCCGAGTATCAGGGTACGAAAACTGAGACATATTTGAACACGTCTCCCGATCACATGGTTGATCATACTCTAGGTTCCACATGCATGTTTTAGCTGAAGGAAGAATACCTTAAACCTGGGTACTTGAAACCCGTGGAATGGGTACCATGCAATATGACTTCAAAGGGTCTTCATTTGCTCACCGAACCTCTCCAATCCTATCACTGCTGCGTTTATGCCCCTGTACACATGCTTGATTCTCTTTCGGAGACATAGCAATCCATAGGTTTTAAGATACTTACTAGTCAGGTACATTCTTAGGCCTTTAATATGCGGTGTTGAGTCCATTTCGTTGAGCAAGGAGTAGCTCTTGTCTATTCCATATTTGGCTTAAGGAACTTTATCTGTGCTCATTTCAATCTCTGGTTTTATGCAGCACCCCAACTCACCTTTACCCTTAAGCAAGCATAAGTTGTTTTTCTAAATTTGAGAACCTGTTCTGTTCTGTAATTCAGTTCCTGTGTAGCCAAGTTTACATTCCGTGTATTACTGATATCTTATGATGTTTCTTTTTCTGTGTGACTTATTTCACTTAGAATCATCATACCTGAATCCACTCATTGTGCTGCTAAGGGCCTGATGACACAGATTTCATTGCTGAGTGATATTGCTTTGTAAGTAAATACCACAACTTCTTTATCCATTTTTCACTTTCTGCGATGTTGAACTTGTACTGTAAACGAGGTTCTTGTAAACAGAGCCGTTCCAAACTTTGGGGTGGCTGTTTCTTTTTGATTTTAAATTCCCTAAGCTATAGGACCATAAGTGGAAGTGCCCTAGGCTCTGTTGCTTTGTTTTTTAGATGTTTCAGGAAACACCATACACTTCTCCCGAGTGGTTGTTGGCAATTTACATCCTGCCCTTCAGCATAACAAGGCTCCCAGTTCTCCATGGCCTGTCCTGCCTTTTTGGATTTTACACTTTTTTCAGATGGCCCTTTTGACCGGGGGGAAGTGAGACTTCATTGTAGTGCAGATTTCCTTTGCAAGCTTGCTTGGTTGGCCAAAAAGGGCGTATGCGTTTTTTCCTGAATATATTCAGGAAAAAACGCATACGCCCTTTTTGGCCAAGTGCATCATTGTGGACGTTCTGCCTCTTTTCCTATGCTTTCAATGCAATTCCAGTCTACCTCCTGAAATCGGTTTCCTGCAATTCTGCCCCGCTTTCAAGTCCTCTTGGCAGCCTTACTTCAGTCTATTTTTGGATGATAGCTGTCATTTATAACTCTGCAGGTTTGTGAATTACAGTGCCCCTGAGCTCCTTTCTTCAACTCGCTTTCTTTTGAGCTGGCCGCAACACCGCAGGATGGCTTCAGGCCCTAATCTGGTTCCGGCCCGGCACGCTGAGCCTTTGGTTAATTCCTCTTCCTGGTGGGAAATGAGAGTTAAATTTGCCCATCCAGACACCTCCAGCTAGTCTCTCATTGATTCTCGCTATTCCTGTTCATCTTCCGCAGAAATTGCAAACTGGGCCAAACAGGAGGTTAAAGGGACTGACTCTCCAAGTGGGGAGAGTGTTAGTAAGCGTCTGGAATGTTGCACCCGATTACCAGGGTACGAAAACTGAGACATATTTGAACACGTCTCCCGATCACATGGTTGATCATACTCTAGGTTCCACATGCATGTTTTAGCTGAAGGAAGAATACCTTAAACCTGGGTAGTTGAAACCCGTGGAATGGGTACCATGCAATATGACTTCAAAGGGTCTTCATTTGCTCACGAACCTCTCCAATCCTATCACTGCTGCGTTTATGCCCCTGTACACATGCTTGATTCTCTTTCGGAGACATAGCAATCCATAGGTTTTAAGATACTTACAAGTCAGGTACATTCTTAGGCGTTTAATATGCGGTGTTGAGTCCATTTCGTTGAGCAAGGAGTAGCTCTTGTCTATTCCATATTTGGCTTAAGGAACTTTATCTGTGCTCATTTCAATCTCTGGTTTTATGCAGCACCCCAACTCACCTTCCCCCTTAAGCAAGCATAAGTTGGTTTTCTAAATTTGAGACCCTGTTCTGTTCTGTGATTCAGTTCCTGTGTAGCCAAGTTTACATTCCGTGTATTACTGATATCTTATGATGTTTCTTTTTCTGTGTGACTTATTTCAGTTAGAATCATCATACCTGAATCCACTCATTGTGCTGCTAAGGGCCTGATGACACAGATTTCATTGCTGAGTGATATTGCTTTGTAAGTAAATACCACAAGTTCTTTATCCATTTTTCACTTTCTGCGATGTTGAACTTGTACTGTAAACGAGGTTCTTGTAAACAGAGCCATTCCAAACTTTGGGGTGGCTGTGTCTTTTTGATATTAATTTCCCTAAGCTATAGGACCATAAGTGGAAGTGCCCTAGGCTCTGTTGCTTTGTTTTTTAGATGTTTCAGGAAACACCATACACTTCTCCCAAGTGTCTGTTGGCAATTTACATCCCGCCCATCAGCATAACAAGGCTCCCAGTTCTCCATGGCCTGTCCTGCCTTTCTGGATTTTACACTTTATTCTGATGGCCCTTTTGACCGGGGGGAAGTGAGACTTCATTGTAGTGCAGATTTCCTTTGCAAGCTTGCTTGGTTGGCCAAAAAGGGCGTATGCGTTTTTTCCTGAATATATTCAGGAAAAAACGCATATGCCCTTTTGGCAAAGTGCATCATTGTGGACGTTCTGCCTCTTTTCCTATGCTTTCAATGCAATTCCAGTCTACCTCCTGAAATCGGTATCCTGCAATTCTGCCCCGCTTTCAAGTCCTCTTGGAAGCCTTACTTCAGTATATTTTTGGACGATAGCTGTCATTTATAACTCTGCAGGTTTGTGAATTACAGAGACCCTGAGCTCCTTTCTTCAACTCGCTTTCTTTTGAGCTGGCCGCAACACCGCAGGATGGCTTCAGGCCCTAATCTGGTTCTGGCACGGCACGCTGAGCCTTTGGTTATTTCCTCTTCCTGGTGGGAAATGAGAGTTAAATTTGCCCGTCCAGACACCTCCAGCTAGTCTCTCATTGGTTCTCCCTATTCCTGTTCATCTTCCGCAGAAATTGCAAACTGGGCCAAACAGGAGGTTAAAGGTTCTGACTCTCCAAGTTGGGAGAGTGTTAGTAAAGGGTCTGGAATGTTGCACCCGAGTACCAGGGGAGGAAAACTGAGACATATTTGAACACGTCTCCCGTTCACACGGTTGATCATACTCTGGGTTCCACATGCATGTTTTAGCTGAAGGAAGAATACCTTAAACCTGGAGAGTTGAGACCCGTGTAATGGGTACCATGCAATATGACTTCTAAGGGTCTTCATTTGCTCACCGAACCTCTCCAATCCTATCACTGCTGCGTTTATGCCCCTGTACACATGCTTGATTCTGTTTTGGAGACATAGCAATCCATAGGTTTTAAGATACTTACTAGTCAGGTACATTCTTAGGCGTTTAATATGGGGTGTTGAGTCCATTTCGTTGAGCAAGGAGTAGCTCTTGTCTATTCCATATTTGACTTAAGGAACTTTATCTGTGCTCATTTCAATCTCTGGTTTTATGCAGCACCCCAACTCACCTTTACCCTTAAGCAAGCATAAGTTGGTTTTCTAAATTTGAGACCCTGTTCTGTTCTGTAATTCAGTTCCTGTGTAGCCAAGTTTACATTCCGTGTATTACTGATATCTTATGATGTTTCTTTTTCTGTGTGACTTACTTCAGTTAGAATCATCATACCTGAATCCACTCATTGTGCTGCTAAGGGCCTGATGACACAGATTTCATTGCTGAGTGATATTGCTTTGTAAGTAAATACCACAACTTCTTTATCCATTTTTCACTTTCTGCGATGTTGAACTTGTACTGTAAACGAGGTTCTTGTAAACAGAGCCGTCCCAAACTTTGGGGTGGCTGTGTCTTTTTGATTTTAATTTCCCGAAGCTATAGGACCATAAGTGGAAGTGCCCTAGGCTCTGTTGCTTTGTTTTTTAGATGTTTCAGGAAACACCATACACTTCTCCAGAGTGGCTGTTGGCCATTTACATCCCGCCCATCAGCATAAGAAGGCTCCCAGTTCTCCATGGCCTGTCGTGCCTTTATGGATTTTACACTTTTTTCAGATGGCCCTTTTGACCGGGGGGAAGTGAGACTTCATTGTAGTGCAGATTTCCTTTGCAAGCTTGCTTGGTTGGCCAAAAAGTGCGTATGCGTTTTTTCCTGAATATATTCAGGAAAAAACGCATACGCCCTTTTTGGCCAAGTGCATCATTGTCGAGTTTCTGACTCTCTTCATATGCTTTCAATGCAATTCCAGTCTACCTCCTGAAATCGGTTTCCTGCAATTCTGCCTTGCTTTCAATGCCTCTTCATATCCTTACCTCAATATAGTTTTTAAAAATAGTTGGCCTTTATAACTCTGCAGGTTTTTGAATTGCAGTGGCCCTTAGCTCCATTTTTTAGCTCTTATTTTTGTGGTCTTGCCCCATAACCACAGGATTCCTTGAAGCCCTATTTTTCTTCTGGGGCACCTTGCTGTGCCTTTGGTTAATTCTTCTTACTGATGTGATATTAGAGTGAAATGTGCCCATTGAAACCGCTACAGCTAGTTTCTCACTGGTTCCCCCTATTCCCATTCATCCTTTGCACTAACTGCAGACTGTGCGATACCAGAACTTAAAGGCATTGACTCCATGTGGGGATGTTGTTAGTAAAGTGGCTGGAATGTCGATCCGGAGCCCCAGGAGGGGAAAAATGAGGTGCGTTTTAGAAACCTTTCCCGATCATATGGTATACCAGTCGCTGGGTTTCCCAAGCATGGTTTAGCTGTAGGAAGATTCCCTTCAACCTGGAGTGTTGGGACCCTTGGACTGAGTAGCATGAAGTATTGCATTAAACTTTCGGCAGTTGCTCACCAAAGCTCACCAATCCTGTCAGCCCCAAGAGTCCAGCCATATGTCTTATCCAGCTGTGGGTTTATATGTGGTCAATCCAGGTTGCATCACAGCCCCTGAGCGAATTTTGTAAGAATTTTTCTCTCTTTCATTGTTTCAGCGTTTTGTTTTTAAAATTTATTTCTATAATGGGGTTTAGCTCCTTTTCACTGCTGTGTTTGTGCCGCTCTGCACACACTTGATTCCCTTATGGAGATATATCAATACATGGGTTTTAAGATTCTTATTCCTCAGATATATTTCTCTGCGGTGTATAGGGTGTGTTGAGGCCTGTTCATTGAGCAAGGTGTAGATCTTGTCTAATACCTATTTGGTTTATTGAACGGTATCTGTGCTAATTTCAAACTCTGGTTTTATGCATCACCCCACCTCTCCTTTCCCCTTAAGCTGACATAAGTGTGTTTTCTAAATGTGAGACACTGTTCTGTTCTGTAATTCATTTCTTGTGCAGCCATATTTACCCTCCCTCTATAAGTGATATCTTATGATATGTTTCTTTTTCTGTTTGACTTATTTCAAGTAGTATTATCGGACCTAAATCCACTCTTTATCCTTCTACTAGCCTTATTACATTGATTTCATGGTGAAGAGATATTCCATTGTACATAAGTACCACATCTTCTTTATCCATTGTTCTCTTTCCTGGGATATTTAAGGTGTACTGAAGTTGAGGTTCTTGTAAACAGAGTAGCCCTAAACTGTGGTGTGCTTGTGTCTTGTTGATTTTTAGACTTCCCTAGATATACTCCCATGATTGGAAGTGTCCTATGCTCTGTAGCTCTGTTTTCTAGATGATTTAGGAACCACCATACACTTCTCCAGAGTGGCTCTCGGCAGTTCACACACTGCCCATCAGCGTATAAAGGCTCCCTGTTCTCCATGGCCTGTCCTGCATTTCTGGTTTTTACAATTTTTTAGGATGGCTCTTTTGACCGGTGGGAAGTGAGACTTCTTTGTTGTGCACATTTGCATTGCTTGCTTGCTTCGTTGCCCATAAAGTGCGTATGCGTTTTTTCCTGGATATAATCAGGAAAAAACGCATACGCCCTTTTGGGCCAACTGCATCATTGTCGAAATTCTGCCGCTTTTCATGTGCGTTAAAGACGAGTCCAATCTATCTCTTGAAATCTGTTTCTTGCAATTCTGTCTTGCATTCAGATCCTCTTCTTTGCCTTACCTCAACATATTTTTGGACGTTAGTTTTCATTTATAACTCTGCAGGTTTGTGAATTGCAGTGACCCTGAGCTCCATTTTTTAAGTTGCTCTTTTGTGAGCTGGCCTCAAACCCGCAGGATTGCTTCAGGCCCTATTTTGGCTCCGGCGAGGCAGGCTGAGCCTTTCTTTAATTCTTATTCTTAATGGGAAATTAGAGTGATATGTGCCCGTCCAAACCCCTACAACTCTTCTCTCATTGGTTCCCCCTCTTCCCGTTCATCCTCCTCACAATTTGCAAAATGTGTGAAACAGAAGTTTAAATGTGCTGATTCTCCAAGTGGGGAGATTCTAAGTAGCGTGGCTGGAATGGTGAACAGGAGCACCAGGAGAGGATAAATGAGGTGCATTTTAGACACATCTCCCGATCACATGGTGTACAGTCCTCTGGGTTTTCCATGCATGTTTTAGCTGTAGGAAGATCCCTTGAACCTGCAGATTTGGGACCCATTGAATGGGTACCAGGTAGTATTACTTTAAAGGGTGTGCATTTCCTCACCCAACCTCACATTTCTCTTAGCGCAAACAGTTTCCAGCCTTATGTCTCATCCTGCTGTGGGTCTAGATGTGTTCAATCCATGTTGCATCACCGTCCCTGAGGAAAAGTTGTAAGAGGTTTTCTCTGTCTCTCTGTCGTTTATTTTTTTCAATTTATTACTATATTGGTTACAGCTGATTTTCAAAGCTCTGTTTCTTGCTGCTGTACATCCACTTGATTCGCGTACAGAGAGACATCAATAAATTCTTTTTCAGATTCTTACCAGTCGTATATATTCTTTTCCGGTGACTTGAGTGTGCTGAGTGCAGTTCTTTTAGCTACCGTGTAGGCCTTGTTGATTATCAGTTTGGTATTTGGAATGGTATCTTTGCTAATTTCAACCTCCTGGATGATGCCTCACCCCTCCCCACCTTTCCCGTTTAGCAGCCTTATGCGTGTTTTCTACATATTTGACTATGTTTTTGTTTTGTAATTTATTTCATGTGTAGCCATTTTGGATTCCACCTTTAAGTGATATCTTATGATATGTGTCTTTTTCTTTTTGAATTCTGTCACTTAGAATGATCATACGTAACTCCTCCGGAGTTGTTACAACTGGCCATATTTCATTGATTTCCAGGCTGAATAATATTCCACTCTACCTAAGTACCACATCTCTATCCATTTTTTCCCTCCAGAGACATTTAAGTTATATCCTAGTCGAGGATCTTTTAAACAGAGAGGGGGTAAACATTGGGGTGCCTGTGTCCTCTCGATTTTTGTTTTTCCCAAGATATACGCCCATGAGTGCAAGTGCCCTATGCTCTGTAGCTCATTTTTTAGATGCTTTAGTAAACACAATACACTTCTCCAGAATGGCCGTTGGCAATATACATTTCCACTATAAGTCTCACAGGGCTCCCTCTTCTCGTTGCCCTGTCCTGCATTTCTGTTGTTTACGCTTTATGAGGATGGCTCTTCTGACTGATGCGAAGTGATATCTTTTGTAGTATTGACTTCCAGTGCCCACCTGTTTGGTTGGCTAAAAAAGTGTATGCCCTTTTCTTGAATATATACAGAAAAGAATGCATACACCCTTTTTGGCCAACTGCAATGTTGGCAATGTTCAGCTCCTTTTCTTGTGCTTAATGGCAAGTCCTTTCTACCTCCTCAAATCCCTTTCCTGCCATTCTCCCTTGCTTACAAGTCCTTTTCTCTGACTTTCCTCAAGACATTTTTCAGTGATGGATATTTTCAACTCTGCAGTTTTGTGAATTTTACTGCCCCTGAGTTCCATTGTTCAACTCGTGTTTATGGGAACTGGCCACAAAGCAGCGGGATTTCCTCAAGCCCTATACTGTTTCCATGGGCAACCCTAGCCTTTGGTCAATTCGTCTTCCTGATTGGAAATTAGAGTGACATGTGCCTGTCTGAACACCTAGGACTTGTCTCTCATTGTTCCTCATCCTTCCGCTTCATCCTCTGGACAAATTCCAAACTGTACGCAACAGGATGTTGACAGTGCTGACATCTCCAAGTGGGGAGACTGTTAGTAAAGACGCTGGAGGGGTGAACCCGAGCACCAGGAGATGAGGAGATGAGATGCCTTTTCCAAACTCTTCCCGATCAGACGGTATACCATCCTCTGGGTGTGACAGACATGTTTTAGCAGTAGGAAGAGTCCCATTCATGTAAGGAGAACACCAGGGCTTTTTCAAAATCAGTGTCTCCCCGAAACCCAAACTGGGGAAGTTTTTAAGCTACGGCTACACATATGTTCATTAAGGGCCTTGGGAAGTAGGCAGAGTCCAAACTTTAAATGATTGAAGTCTTCAGGGTCAGAAGCACTCACCACCAGCTTCCCTTAGGCTACACTTTAACTGTCATTGATAGATGATGTCAATAAAAATATCTATTCTTTTTCAGATTATTTCCCCTTATAGGTTATTGCAAAATGTTGAGTGTAGTTCCCTGTGCTATACAGTAGTTCCTTGTTGATGATCTATTTTATACATAGCAGTGTGTATGTGTTCATTCCAAACTGTTAATTTATCCCTCCTCCCACCTTTCCCCTTTGGTAATAATAAATTATAAGATTTTATACTTCTCAGAAATGGGGGAGCTGAAAGAGAGGTATCATTTTCAATGGAAAAGCATTTAAAACAAGATTGAAGGTTTAACCAAGATTATTAGCTGTACATCCTTGGAAAGAAATCACTTCGTTTCTCTAATATTGACCTGACAAATAAGACAAACCTTTTCACTGAACTTGCTTATAAAAAGTGATGGAAATATCAAATGGAAGTGTTAAAAACATCTTATTTTACCCGAGCCTTATACACTGTTCTATGTTAACTACAGTTTGGCTCACACATCTGTTCATTGAGGTTACAATAGTCTCAATTTCTGTTACTGATCCTCCAGAGTGGACCCCAACAAGTGTCCCCCTGCCCAGTGTCATTGGGGCCAACAGATCGAGACTGAGTTTGGTTCACAAGCAAAGGAAACTTTATATTTTGATCAGAGAATGGAGAGGTGAGAGCATGCACTACCCCGTGGGCTGTGGGCTGGGCTGCTGTGTAGAGATCCTGTCAGAGTCAGTGGGAGGGAGGGAGGCGGCGGAGCTCTCGAGGGCCGGGTTGGCTGTAGCTCAGGCTCTATATCGTGGAGTCTGCACTGGGCCCCAGGAGCTGAGGTGTCGACCCAGCCATTCTGCACTAGGAAATCTGGTCTGAAGTGCCGGGTGTGGAACCTCTGCATGCGGGACCCTAGGAGCACGTGAAATTAGACAAAGCACAAAGGATAAAAAAGGTTAGACTTGACTTTATTGCCCAGATTCTATTTTTATCTCCCAGGGATTTTTAATGGGCTTTGCTGGGGACAAACCCCTCCTCTGCCTTTTGTCCCGTTCCTCATTCTTGGAGTGCTGAGGGTGCAGACCCTTCTTCTGTAACTGCTGAGTGCTGAGTTGGGAGCCCTCATACCCTGGGGCGAGGGTCAGAGCTTCTCCCCAGCAGCCTCCCGGTGACGTTGATTGTCCCCAGGACCCCTGCCTCCCTGCTCGTCCACCTGAGCACCAGCATTGGAAGTGTTATAGATTCTAATGACCTTTAAGGGTCCAGGAAAGAGATGTGCAGAGACGCTGTGGGGGCCGGTTTCACCCCGCCCCACATTTGTTCGGCCACCTTAGGCTGACCGTCTCTGCCAGCCTAGATGCTCTGACCAGTAGTCTGCGCTTTCTTCAATTAGGCCCCTGAATTAACGTACAAACAGCACCAGGTGTCAGAGCCCTGCCCGCTCAACTCCCAGACAGTCCAGGGTCAGTGGTGACCAAGGACCATGATGGCTACTGAGTCAACAGCCTTTTGAAGTAAACAGGAGTCCAGCCGGTCTTATTGGCCACCATCATCACGGTGTCTGTAGGCTTTTCTATGGTGACAGTGTGGTATACTGTTCCCCCGCCAAGATTATTAGCTCCCCTCTGGGTGCAGTAAGTCCTGCAAGCAGTAGTCTACTCTTTTGGGACACACTCTTGTTGTTTTATGAGAGAAACTCCAGGTCAAGTGATGTTCACACGAGTCGTCATGGTGCCCTGTTGCCCCCGGTTATCTCTCTGGATGTTGGAGTTGGAGGGCCTCCTCACTCGAGGTCGGTGTGCCCACGGAGCGAACCCTGCAACTTCAGGGCATGGTTGGTGGTTAGGATCACCACATGGGGTCCTTTTCCCTTAGGAGGGAGGTGGCCTTTTGGGCTGCTGATTTCCAGGTTTTTAGATACCGCCAGTATCTTGGCCAGATGTGGCAGTGGGCCAAGCCCCTTAGTGACCGTAGTTTATCCTACCTGGATGGCATTCTTGCATTGTTCCATTTCAAGTGGTCCCAGTTTTTGCACTAATTCTCCAATGGCGATTCACCTTTCACCGGGAATGTAAAGGTCAAAGGGTTTAGCTAAATTAGGGAGTTCCAGGGCAAGGGTCTGAATTGACTGCTCTTTCCATTCTTGAAAGGCCACTTCTGGATTCTATTCAAAAGGATCATCATCTTTTCCTTTCATGTTTCATATAGAGGCCCAGCTAGTAGACTGTGGTTAGGGGTCCAGAAGCAGCAAACCCTGGCCTCCCCAGGAACCCCTAAGCTGTCTTCTAGTTTTAGAAAGGGGTAAGGCTGAAAATGGTTTCTTCCCTTTCCTGGGATGGGCTTCTCTGACCTTCTGTGAGAATGAAGCCCAGGCAGGTCACCGCAGTCTGTGATATTTGAGCTTTTTCTTGGACAACTTCTATCCTTTATTGGCTTGGTAGTTCAGAGGCCTCCTTAGTAGGGCTGGTGATCAGAATGTCGTCTGCATATTGAAGGAGGGTTTCCTTTTCCAGAGGTAGAACTTTTAGGTCTTTAGCTAAGCTTTCCCCAAAGATGGTGTGGGAATTTTTGCACCCTTGGGGCCAGACGGCCCGGAAGTATTGTTTTAGTTGTATGTGGAGTCCTGCCACTCACAAGCCAAAATTTCTTGTGACTCTGGGACTAATGGAATACAAAAGAAGGCATCATTGAAGACTAATACAGAATACCATGTCCTGGTGGTTGGTAGAATGACCAGCAGGGTGTAGGAATTAGGAGCAACTGGAGGTATATCCTCGGTGGCTTCACTGACTGTCCTGACATCCTTTACCAGGTCCCCAGCAGCCCATGGGGCTCTCGTGGTCAGACCAATCCCAGAATATGGAGCTCACCTGGGCAGGTACCCCACCCCCACCCCAGCCCACGGGGCTCTCGTGGTCAGGCCCCTCCCAGGATACAGAGCTACCCTTGCAGGTACCGTGGCAGGGCTGGGCACACAGGAACCGTGCACATAGCCCTCATTGCAGAGCACCCCCAGCTCACCTGTCGCTCAGAGCTGACACAGAGCACCTCAGAGCAGGACTTGAACTAACAAACAGCAGCTGCGACAGGTCTGTGACCCTGGGCATCACTCCGTGAGGCCTCCCTCCACCTGGTCTTCCAGAGACTTCCACTGCACCCGGGGCACCAGGCCTCTGTCTCCAACCACCACCCACCCCTCCTCTCCCTGACTCCTGGGTTCCTCTCATTAGGAGAGGGTTTTCTTGAAGTTGTCTCCCACTCATGGGCCAGATAAAATGATTAGAAAACAAGCCAAAGCTGCAGCCCCTTGTCTATCCTGACTCTCAGGAGCCCACACCTGTTCCTTGGACCTGGCCGGTTCAGCAAGTTCCATTTTCTGCAACTGTGAGCCCCTGAGGGGTGATGATTGGCTGACCTGGGCAGCCTTACCGTGCCGGCCAGCCCTCCCCAGGTGTGCCTGGGTTGAGATCAATATAAATACCACTCCAGGCAGCAAGAGCCCCTGCAGCCGTGCCTGACGCCATTTTCTCTGCCCTGTCAGCAGTCTCGGGGCTGGGCTGGTGGGAGGGAGTGAGAGGCCACGGCTTTGTGGGTGGCCCAGTGTGAGTGGGGCTCTGCTGGACTTTCTGCAGCAGTTGCCAGGCTGCCACCTGCTAAAGAAGAGGATGTGTCACCCATACCTGCTGCTGGAATTTCTCCCTGGGCAGAGGTGAGGAAGGAAAAAAGCAGTGGGGGCAGGGACAGGACGGGTATCTCAGGCAGGGAAATGGAAATCTTCCAGAAGAGCACCCAGGGCCAGGACCATCCTGGCTGGCCTGCGGGCACCAAGTCGGCCGGCATGCTGTCACTCGTGTGGCTCTATGGCCCTTCCTCTAGGCTTTCAAGTCCTTGTATATATTCAGGTGTTTTACCTGGGACGGGTGGGAATAGTTCAGCAGCAACTGGCCTGGGGCTCAGCTCACGTTTACTCACAGATGCCTCGGCACGGTGCCCCAGCTTTGCAATGAGGACGCTTGTTGCGTGGGGGCTGCTGGCTGAATGGGAGACGATTCCCCACCACTGACCAACTTCAGAATTGTTTACAACTGGAGCAAGTGCCCTGATACGGTTTTCCTCTGTGTAACTGGTGGGTTCTGTGTTTTTTTTCTCTTTTTCGTTTTTGGTTCAAGGTAGATTTTATTCCTCTTTTTTGTATTTACAGATATAAGCATGGAAATAATTTATTCATATAAATACATGTATGTGCAGGGAATAATTGTTTTTTCTGTTTTATTTTTTAAATTTTACTTCTTTTTAATTTTGAATTTTATTTTATATTTTTATACAGCAGGTTCTTATTGGTTATCTATTTTATACATATAAATGTATACATGCCAATCCCAGTCTCTCAACTCCTCCCACCACCACCCCCCCAACAGCTTTCCCCCCTTGTTGTCCATACGTTTGTTGTCTACATCTGTTGCTCTGTTTATGCCTTGCAAAATGGTTAATCTGTACAGTTTTTCTAGGTTCCACATATATGCATGAATATACAAGATTTGTTTTTCTCTTTCTGACTTACTTCACTCTGTATGACAGTCTCTAGATCCATCGACGTCTCTACAAATGACCCAATTTCATTCCTTTTCATGGCTTAGTAATATTCCATTTTATATATGTACCACAGCTTTATGCATTCGTCTGTCTGTGGGCATTTAGGTTGCTTCCATTACCTCGATATTGTAAATAGTGATGCAATGAACATTGCGGTGAATGACTCTTTTTGATTTATGGTTTTGTCTGGGTATATGTCCAGTACTGGGATTGCTGTATCCTATGGTAATTCTATTGTTAGTTTCTTAAGAAATTCCATATTGTTCTCCATAATGACTGTATCAATTTATATTCCCAACAATAGTGGAAGAGGGTTCCTTTTCTCCACACCCTTTCCAGCATTTTTTGTTTGTAGATTTTCAATGATGCCTATTCTACCAGGTGTGAGGTGATACCTCATTGTTGAATCCATTTCGTTGAGCAAGGGGTAGCTCTTGTCTATTACATATTTGGCTTATGGAACGGTATCTGTGCTAATTTCAAACTCTGCTTTTATGCAGCACCCCAACTCACCTTCCCCCTTAAGCAGGCATAAGTTGGTTTTCTAAACTTGAGACCCTGTTCTGTTTTGTAATTCAGTTCATGTGTAGCCAAGTTCACATTCCGTGTATTAGTGATACCTTATGATGTTTCTTTTTCTGTGTGACTTATTTCACTTAGAATCATCGTGCCTCAATCCACTCATTATGCTGGTACGGGCCTGGTGACATAGATTTCATTGCTGAGTGGTATTCTGTTGTACAGAAGTACCGCAACTTCTTTATCCATTATTTGCTCTCTGGGATATTTAACTTGTGCCGTAGAAGAGATTCCTGTAAAAAGAGCCGTCCCAAATTTTGGGGTTGCTGTGTCTTTTTGATATTAATTTCCCTAAGCTATAGGACCATAAGTGGAAGTGCCCTAGGCTCTGTTGCTTTGTTTTTTAGATGTTTCAGGAAACACCATACACTTCTCCCGAGTGTCTGTTGGCAATTTACATCCCGCCCATCAGCATAATAAGGCTCCCAGTTCTCCATGGCCTGTCCTGCCTTTCTGGATTTTACACTTTATTCTGATGGCCCTTTTGACCGGGGGGAAGTGAGACTTCATTGTAGTGCAGATTTCCTTTGCAAGCTTGCTTGGTTGGCCAAAAAGGGCGTATGCGTTTTTTCCTGAATATATTCAGGCAAAAACGCATATGCCCTTTTGGCAAAGTGCATCATTGTGGACGTTCTGCCTCTTTTCCTACGCTTTCAATGCAATTCCAGTCTACCTCCTGAAATCGGTTTCCTGCGATTCTGCCCCGCTTTCAAGTCCTCTTGGAAGCCTTACTTCAGTCTATTTTTGGACGATAGCTGTCATTTATAACTCTGCAGGTTTGTGAATTACAGAGGCCCTAAGCTCCTTTCTTCAACTCGCTTTCTTTTGAGCTGGCCGCAACACCGCAGGATGGCTTCAGGCCCTAATCTGGTTCCGGCACGGCACGCTGAGCCTTTGGTTATTTCCTCTTCCTGGTGGGAAATGAGAGTTAAATTTGCCCGTCCAGACACCTCCAGCTAGTCTCTCATTGGTTCTCCCTATTCCTGTTCATCTTCCGCAGAAATTGCAAACTGGGCCAAACAGGAGGTTAAAGGCGCTGACTCTCCAAGTTGGGAGAGTGTTAGTAAAGGGTCTGGAATGTTGCACCCGAGTACCAGGGGAGGAAAACTGAGACATATTTGAACACGTCTCCCGTTCACACGGTTGATCATACTCGGGGTTCCACATGCATGTTTTAGCTGAAGGAAGAATACCTTAAACCTGGAGAGTTGAGACCCGTGGAATGGGTACCATGCAATATGACTTCAAAGGGTCTTCATTTGCTCACCGAACCTCTCCAATCCTATCACTGCTGCGTTTATGCCCCTGTACACACGCTTGATTCTCTTTCGGAGACATAGCAATCCATAGGTTTTAAGATACTTACTAGTCAGGTACATTCTTAGGCATTTAATATGGGGTGTTGAGTCCATTTCGTTGAGCAAGGAGTAGCTCTTGTCTATTCCATATTTGGCTTAAGGAACTTTATCTGTGCTCATTTCAATCTCTGGTTTTATGCAGCACCCCAACTCACCTTCCCCCTTAAGCAAGCGTAAGTTGGTTTTCTAAACTTGAGACACTGTTCTGTTTTGTAATTCAGTTCATGTGTAGCCAAGTTCACATTCTGTGTATTAGTGATACCTTATGATGTTTCTTTTCTGTGTGACTTATTTCAGTTCGAATCATCATACCTGAATCCACTCATTATGCTGCTACGGGCCTGATAACATAGATTTCATTGCTGAGTGATATTGCATTGTACGTAAGTACCACAAGTTCTTTATCCATTTTTCACTTTCTGCGATATTGAACTTGTACCATAAACGAGGTTCTTGTAAACAGAGCCGTCCCAAACTTTGGGGTGGCTGTGTCTTTTTGATTTTAATTTCCCTAAGCTATAGGACCATAAGTGGAAGTGCCCTAGGCTCTGTTGCTTTGTTTTTTAGATGTTTCAGGAAACACCATACACTTCTCCCGAGTGTTTGTTGGCAATTTACATCCCGCCCTTCAGCATAACAAGGCTCCCAGTTCTCCATGGCCTGTCCTGCCTTTCTGGATTTTACACTTTTTTCAGATGGCCCTTTTGACCAGGAGAAGTGAGACTTCATTGTAGTGCAGATTTCCTTTGCAAGCTTGCTTGGTTGGCCAAAAAGGGCGTATGCGTTTTTTCCTGAATATATTCAGGAAAAAACGCATACGCCCTTTTTGGCCAAGTGCATCATTGTGGACGTTCTGCCTCTTTTCCTATGCTTTCAATGCAATTCCAGTCTACCTCCTGAAATCGGTTTCCTGCAATTCTGCCCCGCTTTCAAGTCCTCTTGGCAGCCTTACTTCAGTCTATTTTTGGACGATAGCTGTCATTTATAACTCTGCAGGTTTGTGAATTACAGTGCCCCTGAGCTCCTTTCTTCAACTCGCTTTCTTTTGAGCTGGCCGCAACACCGCAGGATGGCTTCAGGCCCTAATCTGGTTCCGGTACGGCACACTGAGCCTTTGGTTATTTCCTCTTCCTGGTGGGAAATGAGAGTTAAATCTGCCCGTTCAGACACCTCCAGCTAGCCTCTCATTGGTTCTCGCTATTCCTGTTCATCTTCCGCAGAAATTGCAAACTGTGCCAAACAGGAGGTTAAAGGCGCTGACTCTCCAAGTGGGGAGAGTGTTAGTAAAGGGTCTGGAATGTTGCACCCGAGTACCAGGGGAGGAAAACTGAGACATATTTGAACACGTCTCCCGATCACATGGTTGATCATACTCTAGGTTCCACATGCATGTTTTAGCTGAAGGAAGAATACCTTAAACCTGGGTAGGTGAAACCCGTGGAATGGGTACCATGCAATATGACTTCAAAGGGTCTTCATTTGCTCACCGAACCTCTCCAATCCTATCACTGCTGCGTTTATGCCCCTGTACACATGCTTGATTCTCTTTCGGAGACATAGCAATCCATAGGTTTTAAGATACTTACTAGTCAGGTACATTCTTAGGCGTTTAATATGGGGTGTTGAGTCCATTTCTTTGAGCAAGGAGTAGCTCTTGTCTATTACATATTTGGCTTAAGGAACTTTATCTGTGCTCATTTCAATCTCTGGTTTTATGCAGCACCCCAACTCACCTTTCCCCTTAAGCAAGCATAAGTTGGTTTTCTAAATTTGAGACCCTGTTCTGTTCTGTAATTCAGTTCCTGTGTAGCCAAGTTTACATTCCGTGTATTACTGATATCTTATGATGTTTCTTTTTCTGTGTGACTTATTTCAGTTAGAATCATCATACCTGAATCCACTCATTGTGCTGCTAAGGCCTGATGACACAGATTTCATTGCTTGGTGATATTGCTTTGTAAGTAAATACCACAACTTCTTTATCCATTTTTCACTTTCTGCAATGTTGAACTTGTACTGTAAACGAGGTTCTTGTAAACAGAGCCGTTCCAAACTTTGTGGTGGCTGTGTCTTTTTGATTTTAATTTCCCTAAGCTATAGGACCATAAGTGGAAGTGCCCTAGGTTCTGTTGCTTTGTTTTTTAGATGTTTCAGGAAACACCATACACTTCTCCCGAGTGGTTGTTGGCAATTTACATCCCGCCCATCAGCATAAGAAGCCTCCCAGTTCTCCATGGCCTGTCGTGCCTTTATGGATTTTACACTTTTTTCAGATGGCCCTTTTTACCGGGGGGAAGTGAGACTTCATTGTAGTGCAGATTTCCTTTGCAAGCTTGCTTGGTTGGCCAAAAAGGGCGTATGCGTTTTTTCCTGAATATATTCAGGAAAAAACGCATACGCCCTTTTTGGCCAAGTGCATCATTGTCGAGTTTCTGACTCTCTTCATATGCTTTCAATGCAATTCCAGTCTACCTCCTGAAATCGGTTTCCTGCAATTCTGCCTTGCTTTCAATGCCTCTTCATAGCCTTACCTCAATATAGTTTTTAAAAATAGTTGGCCTTTATAACTCTGCAGGTTTTTGAATTGCAGTGGCCCTTAGCTCCATTTTTTAGCTCTTATTTTTGTGGTCTTGCCCCATAACCACAGGATTCCTTGAAGCCCTATTTTTCTTCTGGGGCACCTTGCTGTGCCTTTGGTTAATTCTTCTTACTGATGTGATATTAGAGTGACATGTGCCCATTGAAACCGCTACAGCTAGTTTCTCACTGGTTCCCCCTATTCCCATTCATCCTCTGCACTAACTGCAGACTGTGCGATACCAGAACTTAAAGGCATTGACTCCATGTGGGGATGTTGTTAGTAAAGCGGCTGGAATGTCGATCCGGAGCCCCAGGAGAGGAAAAATGAGGTGCGTTTTAGAAACCTTTCCCGATCATATGGTATACCAGTCGCTGGGTTTCCCAAGCATGGTTTAGCTGTAGGAAGATTCCCTTCAACCTGGAGTGTTGGGACCCTTGGACTGAGTAGCATGAAGTATTGCATTAAACTTTCGGCAGTTGCTCACCAAAGCTCACCAATCCTGTCAGCCCCAAGAGTCCAGCCATATGTCTTATCCAGCTGTGGGTTTATATGTGGTCAATCCAGGTTGCATCACAGCCCCTGAGCGAATTTTGTAAGAATTTTTCTCTCTTTCATTGTTTCAGCGTTTTGTTTTTAAAATTTATTTCTATAATGGGGTTTAGCTCCTTTTCACTGCTGTGTTTGTGCCGCTCTGCACACACTTGATTCCCTTATGGAGATATATCAATACATGGGTTTTAAGATTCTTATTCCTCAGATATATTTCTCTGCGGTGTATAGGGTGTGTTGAGGCCTGTTCATTGAGCAAGGTGTAGATCTTGTCTAATACCTATTTGGTTTATTGAACGGTATCTGTGCTAATTTCAAACTCTGGTTTTATGCATCACCCCACCTCTCCTTTCCCCTTAAGCTGACATAAGTGTGTTTTCTAAATGTGAGACACTGTTCTGTTCTGTAATTCATTTCTTGTGCAGCCATATTTACCCTCCCTCTATAAGTGATATCTTATGATATGTTTCTTTTTCTGTTTGACTTATTTCAAGTAGTATTATCGGACCTAAATCCACTCTTTATCCTTCTACTAGCCTTATTACATTGATTTCATGGTGAAGAGATATTCCATTGTACATAAGTACCACATCTTCTTTATCCATTGTTCTCTTTCCTGGGATATTTAAGGTGTACTGAAGTTGAGGTTCTTGTAAACAGAGTAGCCCTAAACTGTGGTGTGCTTGTGTCTTGTTGATTTTTAGACTTCCCTAGATATACTCCCATGATTGGAAGTGTCCTATGCTCTGTAGTTCTGTTTTTTAGATGATTTAGGAACCACCATACGCTTCTCCAGAGTGGCTCTCGGCAGTTCACACACTGCCCATCAGCGTATAAAGGCTCCCTGTTCTCCATGGCCTGTCCTGCATTTCTGGTTTTTACAATTTTTTAGGATGGCCCTTTTGACCGGTGGGAAGTGAGACTTCTTTGTTGTGCACATTTGCATTGCTTGCTTGCTTCGTTGCCCATAAAGTGCATATGCGTTTTTTCCTGGATATAATCAGGAAAAAACGCATACGCCCTTTTGGGCCAACTGCATCATTGTCGAAATTCTGCCGCTTTTCATGTGCGTTAAAGATGAGTCCAATCTATCTCTTGAAATCTGTTTCTTGCAATTCTGTCTTGCATTCAGATCCTCTTCTTTGCCTTACCTCAACATATTTTTGGACGTTAGTTTTCATTTATAACTCTGCAGGTTTGTGAATTGCAGTGACCCTGAGCTCCATTTTTTAAGTTGCTCTTTTGTGAGCTGGCCTCAAACCCGCAGGATTGCTTCAGGCCCTATTTTGGCTCCGGCGAGGCAGGCTGAGCCTTTCTTTAATTCTTATTCTTAATGGGAAATTAGAGTGATATGTGCCCGTCCAAACCCCTACAACTCTTCTCTCATTGGTTCCCCCTCTTCCCGTTCATCCTCCTCACAATTTGCAAAATGTGTGAAACAGAAGTTTAAATGTGCTGATTCTCCAAGTGGGGAGATTCTAAGTAGCGTGGCTGGAATGGTGAACAGGAGCACCAGGAGAGGATAAATGAGGTGCATTTTAGACACATCTCCCGATCACATGGTGTACAGTCCTCTGGGTTTTCCATGCATGTTTTAGCTGTAGGAAGATCCCTTGAACCTGCAGATTTGGGACCCATTGAATGGGTACCAGGTAGTATTACTTTAAAGGGTGTGCATTTCCTCACCCAACCTCACATTTCTCTTAGCGCAAACAGTTTCCAGCCTTATGTCTCATCCTGCTGTGGGTCTAGATGTGTTCAATCCATGTTGCATCACCGTCCCTGAGGAAAAGTTGTAAGAGGTTTTCTCTGTCTCTCTGTCGTTTATTTTTTTCAATTTATTACTATATTGGTTACAGCTGATTTTCAAAGCTCTGTTTCTTGCTGCTGTACATCCACTTGATTCGCGTACAGAGAGACATCAATAAATTCTTTTTCAGATTCTTACCAGTCGTATATATTCTTTTCCGGTGACTTGAGTGTGCTGAGTGCAGTTCTTTTAGCTACCGTGTAGGCCTTGTTGATTATCAGTTTGGTATTTGGAATGGTATCTTTGCTAATTTCAACCTCCTGGATGATGCCTCACCCCTCCCCACCTTTCCCGTTTAGCAGCCTTATGCGTGTTTTCTACATATTTGACTATGTTTTTGTTTTGTAATTTATTTCATGTGTAGCCATTTTGGATTCCACCTTTAAGTGATATCTTATGATATGTGTCTTTTTCTTTTTGAATTCTGTCACTTAGAATGATCATACGTAACTCCTCCGGAGTTGTTACAACTGGCCATATTTCATTGATTTCCAGGCTGAATAATATTCCACTCTACCTAAGTACCACATCTCTATCCATTTTTTCCCTCCAGAGACATTTAAGTTATATCCTAGTCGAGGATCTTTTAAACAGAGAGGGGGTAAACATTGGGGTGCCTGTGTCCTCTCGATTTTTGTTTTTCCCAAGATATACGCCCATGAGTGCAAGTGCCCTATGCTCTGTAGCTCATTTTTTAGATGCTTTAGTAAACACAATACACTTCTCCAGAATGGCCGTTGGCAATATACATTTCCACTATAAGTCTCACAGGGCTCCCTCTTCTCGTTGCTCTGTCCTGCATTTCTGTTGTTTACGCTTTATGAGGATGGCTCTTCTGACTGATGCGAAGTGATATCTTTTGTAGTATTGACTTCCAGTGCCCACCTGTTTGGTTGGCTAAAAAAGTGTATGCCCTTTTCTTGAATATATACAGAAAAGAACGCATACACCCTTTTTGGCCAACTGCAATGTTGGCAATGTTCAGCTCCTTTTCTTGTGCTTAATGGCGAGTCCTTTCTACCTCCTCAAATCCCTTTCCTGCCATTCTCCCTTGCTTACAAGTCCTTTTCTCTGACTTTCCTCAAGACATTTTTCAGTGATGGATATTTTCAACTCTGCAGTTTTGTGAATTTTACTGCCCCTGAGTTCCATTGTTCAACTCGTGTTTATGGGAACTGGCCACAAAGCAGCGGGATTTCCTCAAGCCCTATACTGTTTCCATGGGCAACCCTAGCCTTTGGTCAATTCGTCTTCCTGATTGGAAATTAGAGTGACATGTGCCTGTCTGAACACCTAGGACTTGTCTCTCATTGTTCCTCATCCTTCCGCTTCATCCTCTGGACAAATTCCAAACTGTACGCAACAGGATGTTGACAGTGCTGACATCTCCAAGTGGGGAGACTGTTAGTAAAGACGCTGGAGGGGTGAACCCGAGCACCAGGAGATGAGGAGATGAGATGCCTTTTCCAAACTCTTCCCGATCAGACGGTATACCATCCTCTGGGTGTGACAGACATGTTTTAGCAGTAGGAAGAGTCCCATTCATGTAAGGAGAACACCAGGGCTTTTTCAAAATCAGTGTCTCCCCGAAACCCAAACTGGGGAAGTTTTTAAGCTACGGCTACACATATGTTCATTAAGGGCCTTGGGAAGTAGGCAGAGTCCAAACTTTAAATGATTGAAGTCTTCAGGGTCAGAAGCACTCACCACCAGCTTCCCTTAGGCTACACTTTAACTGTCATTGATAGATGATGTCAATAAAAATATCTATTCTTTTTCAGATTATTTCCCCTTATAGGTTATTGCAAAATGTTGAGTGTAGTTCCCTGTGCTATACAGTAGTTCCTTGTTGATGATCTATTTTATACATAGCAGTGTGTATGTGTTCATTCCAAACTGTTAATTTATCCCTCCTCCCACCTTTCCCCTTTGGTAATAATAAATTATAAGATTTTATACTTCTCAGAAATGGGGGAGCTGAAAGAGAGGTATCATTTTCAATGGAAAAGCATTTAAAACAAGATTGAAGGTTTAACCAAGATTATTAGCTGTACATCCTTGGAAAGAAATCACTTCGTTTCTCTAATATTGACCTGACAAATAAGACAAACCTTTTCACTGAACTTGCTTATAAAAAGTGATGGAAATATCAAATGGAAGTGTTAAAAACATCTTATTTTACCCGAGCCTTATACACTGTTCTATGTTAACTACAGTTTGGCTCACACATCTGTTCATTGAGGTTACAATAGTCTCAATTTCTGTTACTGATCCTCCAGAGTGGACCCCAACAAGTGTCCCCCTGCCCAGTGTCATTGGGGCCAACAGATCGAGACTGAGTTTGGTTCACAAGCAAAGGAAACTTTATATTTTGATCAGAGAATGGAGAGGTGAGAGCATGCACTACCCCGTGGGCTGTGGGCTGGGCTGCTGTGTAGAGATCCTGTCAGAGTCAGTGGGAGGGAGGGAGGCGGCGGAGCTCTCGAGGGCCGGGTTGGCTGTAGCTCAGGCTCTATATCGTGGAGTCTGCACTGGGCCCCAGGAGCTGAGGTGTCGACCCAGCCATTCTGCACTAGGAAATCTGGTCTGAAGTGCCGGGTGTGGAACCTCTGCATGCGGGACCCTAGGAGCACGTGAAATTAGACAAAGCACAAAGGATAAAAAAGGTTAGACTTGACTTTATTGCCCAGATTCTATTTTTATCTCCCAGGGATTTTTAATGGGCTTTGCTGGGGACAAACCCCTCCTCTGCCTTTTGTCCCGTTCCTCATTCTTGGAGTGCTGAGGGTGCAGACCCTTCTTCTGTAACTGCTGAGTGCTGAGTTGGGAGCCCTCATACCCTGGGGCGAGGGTCAGAGCTTCTCCCCAGCAGCCTCCCGGTGACGTTGATTGTCCCCAGGACCCCTGCCTCCCTGCTCGTCCACCTGAGCACCAGCATTGGAAGTGTTATAGATTCTAATGACCTTTAAGGGTCCAGGAAAGAGATGTGCAGAGACGCTGTGGGGGCCGGTTTCACCCCGCCCCACATTTGTTCGGCCACCTTAGGCTGACCGTCTCTGCCAGCCTAGATGCTCTGACCAGTAGTCTGCGCTTTCTTCAATTAGGCCCCTGAATTAACGTACAAACAGCACCAGGTGTCAGAGCCCTGCCCGCTCAACTCCCAGACAGTCCAGGGTCAGTGGTGACCAAGGACCATGATGGCTACTGAGTCAACAGCCTTTTGAAGTAAACAGGAGTCCAGCCGGTCTTATTGGCCACCATCATCACGGTGTCTGTAGGCTTTTCTATGGTGACAGTGTGGTATACTGTTCCCCCGCCAAGATTATTAGCTCCCCTCTGGGTGCAGTAAGTCCTGCAAGCAGTAGTCTACTCTTTTGGGACACACTCTTGTTGTTTTATGAGAGAAACTCCAGGTCAAGTGATGTTCACACGAGTCGTCATGGTGCCCTGTTGCCCCCGGTTATCTCTCTGGATGTTGGAGTTGGAGGGCCTCCTCACTCGAGGTCGGTGTGCCCACGGAGCGAACCCTGCAACTTCAGGGCATGGTTGGTGGTTAGGATCACCACATGGGGTCCTTTTCCCTTAGGAGGGAGGTGGCCTTTTGGGCTGCTGATTTCCAGGTTTTTAGATACCGCCAGTATCTTGGCCAGATGTGGCAGTGGGCCAAGCCCCTTAGTGACCGTAGTTTATCCTACCTGGATGGCATTCTTGCATTGTTCCATTTCAAGTGGTCCCAGTTTTTGCACTAATTCTCCAATGGCGATTCACCTTTCACCGGGAATGTAAAGGTCAAAGGGTTTAGCTAAATTAGGGAGTTCCAGGGCAAGGGTCTGAATTGACTGCTCTTTCCATTCTTGAAAGGCCACTTCTGGATTCTATTCAAAAGGATCATCATCTTTTCCTTTCATGTTTCATATAGAGGCCCAGCTAGTAGACTGTGGTTAGGGATCCAGAAGCAGCAAACCCTGGCCTCCCCAGGAACCCCTAAGCTGTCTTCTAGTTTTAGAAAGGGGTAAGGCTGAAAATGGTTTCTTCCCTTTCCTGGGATGGGCTTCTCTGACCTTCTGTGAGAATGAAGCCCAGGCAGGTCACCGCAGTCTGTGATATTTGAGCTTTTTCTTGGACAACTTCTATCCTTTATTGGCTTGGTAGTTCAGAGGCCTCCTTAGTAGGGCTGGTGATCAGAATGTCGTCTGCATATTGAAGGAGGGTTTCCTTTTCCAGAGGTAGAACTTTTAGGTCTTTAGCTAAGCTTTCCCCAAAGATGGTGTGGGAATTTTTGCACCCTTGGGGCCAGACGGCCCGGAAGTATTGTTTTAGTTGTATGTGGAGTCCTGCCACTCACAAGCCAAAATTTCTTGTGACTCTGGGACTAATGGAATACAAAAGAAGGCATCATTGAAGACTAATACAGAATACCATGTCCTGGTGGTTGGTAGAATGACCAGCAGGGTGTAGGAATTAGGAGCAACTGGAGGTATATCCTCGGTGGCTTCACTGACTGTCCTGACATCCTTTACCAGGTCCCCAGCAGCCCATGGGGCTCTCGTGGTCAGACCAATCCCAGAATATGGAGCTCACCTGGGCAGGTACCCCACCCCCACCCCAGCCCACGGGGCTCTCGTGGTCAGGCCCCTCCCAGGATACAGAGCTACCCTTGCAGGTACCGTGGCAGGGCTGGGCACACAGGAACCGTGCACATAGCCCTCATTGCAGAGCACCCCCAGCTCACCTGTCGCTCAGAGCTGACACAGAGCACCTCAGAGCAGGACTTGAACTAACAAACAGCAGCTGCGACAGGTCTGTGACCCTGGGCATCACTCCGTGAGGCCTCCCTCCACCTGGTCTTCCAGAGACTTCCACTGCACCCGGGGCACCAGGCCTCTGTCTCCAACCACCACCCACCCCTCCTCTCCCTGACTCCTGGGTTCCTCTCATTAGGAGAGGGTTTTCTTGAAGTTGTCTCCCACTCATGGGCCAGATAAAATGATTAGAAAACAAGCCAAAGCTGCAGCCCCTTGTCTATCCTGACTCTCAGGAGCCCACACCTGTTCCTTGGACCTGGCCGGTTCAGCAAGTTCCATTTTCTGCAACTGTGAGCCCCTGAGGGGTGATGATTGGCTGACCTGGGCAGCCTTACCGTGCCGGCCAGCCCTCCCCAGGTGTGCCTGGGTTGAGATCAATATAAATACCACTCCAGGCAGCAAGAGCCCCTGCAGCCGTGCCTGACGCCATTTTCTCTGCCCTGTCAGCAGTCTCGGGGCTGGGCTGGTGGGAGGGAGTGAGAGGCCACGGCTTTGTGGGTGGCCCAGTGTGAGTGGGGCTCTGCTGGACTTTCTGCAGCAGTTGCCAGGCTGCCACCTGCTAAAGAAGAGGATGTGTCACCCATACCTGCTGCTGGAATTTCTCCCTGGGCAGAGGTGAGGAAGGAAAAAAGCAGTGGGGGCAGGGACAGGACGGGTATCTCAGGCAGGGAAATGGAAATCTTCCAGAAGAGCACCCAGGGCCAGGACCATCCTGGCTGGCCTGCGGGCACCAAGTCGGCCGGCATGCTGTCACTCGTGTGGCTCTATGGCCCTTCCTCTAGGCTTTCAAGTCCTTGTATATATTCAGGTGTTTTACCTGGGACGGGTGGGAATAGTTCAGCAGCAACTGGCCTGGGGCTCAGCTCACGTTTACTCACAGATGCCTCGGCACGGTGCCCCAGCTTTGCAATGAGGACGCTTGTTGCGTGGGGGCTGCTGGCTGAATGGGAGACGATTCCCCACCACTGACCAACTTCAGAATTGTTTACAACTGGAGCAAGTGCCCTGATACGGTTTTCCTCTGTGTAACTGGTGGGTTCTGTGTTTTTTTTCTCTTTTTCGTTTTTGGTTCAAGGTAGATTTTATTCCTCTTTTTTGTATTTACAGATATAAGCATGGAAATAATTTATTCATATAAATACATGTATGTGCAGGGAATAATTGTTTTTTCTGTTTTATTTTTTAAATTTTACTTCTTTTTAATTTTGAATTTTATTTTATATTTTTATACAGCAGGTTCTTATTGGTTATCTATTTTATACATATAAATGTATACATGCCAATCCCAGTCTCTCAACTCCTCCCACCACCACCCCCCCAACAGCTTTCCCCCCTTGTTGTCCATACGTTTGTTGTCTACATCTGTTGCTCTGTTTATGCCTTGCAAAATGGTTAATCTGTACAGTTTTTCTAGGTTCCACATATATGCATGAATATACAAGATTTGTTTTTCTCTTTCTGACTTACTTCACTCTGTATGACAGTCTCTAGATCCATCGACGTCTCTACAAATGACCCAATTTCATTCCTTTTCATGGCTTAGTAATATTCCATTTTATATATGTACCACAGCTTTATGCATTCGTCTGTCTGTGGGCATTTAGGTTGCTTCCATTACCTCGATATTGTAAATAGTGATGCAATGAACATTGCGGTGAATGACTCTTTTTGATTTATGGTTTTGTCTGGGTATATGTCCAGTACTGGGATTGCTGTATCCTATGGTAATTCTATTGTTAGTTTCTTAAGAAATTCCATATTGTTCTCCATAATGACTGTATCAATTTATATTCCCAACAATAGTGGAAGAGGGTTCCTTTTCTCCACACCCTTTCCAGCATTTTTTGTTTGTAGATTTTCAATGATGCCTATTCTACCAGGTGTGAGGTGATACCTCATTGTTGAATCCATTTCGTTGAGCAAGGGGTAGCTCTTGTCTATTACATATTTGGCTTATGGAACGGTATCTGTGCTAATTTCAAACTCTGCTTTTATGCAGCACCCCAACTCACCTTCCCCCTTAAGCAGGCATAAGTTGGTTTTCTAAACTTGAGACCCTGTTCTGTTTTGTAATTCAGTTCATGTGTAGCCAAGTTCACATTCCGTGTATTAGTGATACCTTATGATGTTTCTTTTTCTGTGTGACTTATTTCACTTAGAATCATCGTGCCTCAATCCACTCATTATGCTGGTACGGGCCTGGTGACATAGATTTCATTGCTGAGTGGTATTCTGTTGTACAGAAGTACCGCAACTTCTTTATCCATTATTTGCTCTCTGGGATATTTAACTTGTGCCGTAGAAGAGATTCCTGTAAAAAGAGCCGTCCCAAATTTTGGGGTTGCTGTGTCTTTTTGATATTAATTTCCCTAAGCTATAGGACCATAAGTGGAAGTGCCCTAGGCTCTGTTGCTTTGTTTTTTAGATGTTTCAGGAAACACCATACACTTCTCCCGAGTGTCTGTTGGCAATTTACATCCCGCCCATCAGCATAATAAGGCTCCCAGTTCTCCATGGCCTGTCCTGCCTTTCTGGATTTTACACTTTATTCTGATGGCCCTTTTGACCGGGGGGAAGTGAGACTTCATTGTAGTGCAGATTTCCTTTGCAAGCTTGCTTGGTTGGCCAAAAAGGGCGTATGCGTTTTTTCCTGAATATATTCAGGCAAAAACGCATATGCCCTTTTGGCAAAGTGCATCATTGTGGACGTTCTGCCTCTTTTCCTACGCTTTCAATGCAATTCCAGTCTACCTCCTGAAATCGGTTTCCTGCGATTCTGCCCCGCTTTCAAGTCCTCTTGGAAGCCTTACTTCAGTCTATTTTTGGACGATAGCTGTCATTTATAACTCTGCAGGTTTGTGAATTACAGAGGCCCTAAGCTCCTTTCTTCAACTCGCTTTCTTTTGAGCTGGCCGCAACACCGCAGGATGGCTTCAGGCCCTAATCTGGTTCCGGCACGGCACGCTGAGCCTTTGGTTATTTCCTCTTCCTGGTGGGAAATGAGAGTTAAATTTGCCCGTCCAGACACCTCCAGCTAGTCTCTCATTGGTTCTCCCTATTCCTGTTCATCTTCCGCAGAAATTGCAAACTGGGCCAAACAGGAGGTTAAAGGCGCTGACTCTCCAAGTTGGGAGAGTGTTAGTAAAGGGTCTGGAATGTTGCACCCGAGTACCAGGGGAGGAAAACTGAGACATATTTGAACACGTCTCCCGTTCACACGGTTGATCATACTCGGGGTTCCACATGCATGTTTTAGCTGAAGGAAGAATACCTTAAACCTGGAGAGTTGAGACCCGTGGAATGGGTACCATGCAATATGACTTCAAAGGGTCTTCATTTGCTCACCGAACCTCTCCAATCCTATCACTGCTGCGTTTATGCCCCTGTACACACGCTTGATTCTCTTTCGGAGACATAGCAATCCATAGGTTTTAAGATACTTACTAGTCAGGTACATTCTTAGGCATTTAATATGGGGTGTTGAGTCCATTTCGTTGAGCAAGGAGTAGCTCTTGTCTATTCCATATTTGGCTTAAGGAACTTTATCTGTGCTCATTTCAATCTCTGGTTTTATGCAGCACCCCAACTCACCTTCCCCCTTAAGCAAGCGTAAGTTGGTTTTCTAAACTTGAGACACTGTTCTGTTTTGTAATTCAGTTCATGTGTAGCCAAGTTCACATTCTGTGTATTAGTGATACCTTATGATGTTTCTTTTCTGTGTGACTTATTTCAGTTCGAATCATCATACCTGAATCCACTCATTATGCTGCTACGGGCCTGATAACATAGATTTCATTGCTGAGTGATATTGCATTGTACGTAAGTACCACAAGTTCTTTATCCATTTTTCACTTTCTGCGATATTGAACTTGTACCATAAACGAGGTTCTTGTAAACAGAGCCGTCCCAAACTTTGGGGTGGCTGTGTCTTTTTGATTTTAATTTCCCTAAGCTATAGGACCATAAGTGGAAGTGCCCTAGGCTCTGTTGCTTTGTTTTTTAGATGTTTCAGGAAACACCATACACTTCTCCCGAGTGTTTGTTGGCAATTTACATCCCGCCCTTCAGCATAACAAGGCTCCCAGTTCTCCATGGCCTGTCCTGCCTTTCTGGATTTTACACTTTTTTCAGATGGCCCTTTTGACCAGGAGAAGTGAGACTTCATTGTAGTGCAGATTTCCTTTGCAAGCTTGCTTGGTTGGCCAAAAAGGGCGTATGCGTTTTTTCCTGAATATATTCAGGAAAAAACGCATACGCCCTTTTTGGCCAAGTGCATCATTGTGGACGTTCTGCCTCTTTTCCTATGCTTTCAATGCAATTCCAGTCTACCTCCTGAAATCGGTTTCCTGCAATTCTGCCCCGCTTTCAAGTCCTCTTGGCAGCCTTACTTCAGTCTATTTTTGGACGATAGCTGTCATTTATAACTCTGCAGGTTTGTGAATTACAGTGCCCCTGAGCTCCTTTCTTCAACTCGCTTTCTTTTGAGCTGGCCGCAACACCGCAGGATGGCTTCAGGCCCTAATCTGGTTCCGGTACGGCACACTGAGCCTTTGGTTATTTCCTCTTCCTGGTGGGAAATGAGAGTTAAATCTGCCCGTTCAGACACCTCCAGCTAGCCTCTCATTGGTTCTCGCTATTCCTGTTCATCTTCCGCAGAAATTGCAAACTGTGCCAAACAGGAGGTTAAAGGCGCTGACTCTCCAAGTGGGGAGAGTGTTAGTAAAGGGTCTGGAATGTTGCACCCGAGTACCAGGGGAGGAAAACTGAGACATATTTGAACACGTCTCCCGATCACATGGTTGATCATACTCTAGGTTCCACATGCATGTTTTAGCTGAAGGAAGAATACCTTAAACCTGGGTAGGTGAAACCCGTGGAATGGGTACCATGCAATATGACTTCAAAGGGTCTTCATTTGCTCACCGAACCTCTCCAATCCTATCACTGCTGCGTTTATGCCCCTGTACACATGCTTGATTCTCTTTCGGAGACATAGCAATCCATAGGTTTTAAGATACTTACTAGTCAGGTACATTCTTAGGCGTTTAATATGGGGTGTTGAGTCCATTTCTTTGAGCAAGGAGTAGCTCTTGTCTATTACATATTTGGCTTAAGGAACTTTATCTGTGCTCATTTCAATCTCTGGTTTTATGCAGCACCCCAACTCACCTTTCCCCTTAAGCAAGCATAAGTTGGTTTTCTAAATTTGAGACCCTGTTCTGTTCTGTAATTCAGTTCCTGTGTAGCCAAGTTTACATTCCGTGTATTACTGATATCTTATGATGTTTCTTTTTCTGTGTGACTTATTTCAGTTAGAATCATCATACCTGAATCCACTCATTGTGCTGCTAAGGCCTGATGACACAGATTTCATTGCTTGGTGATATTGCTTTGTAAGTAAATACCACAACTTCTTTATCCATTTTTCACTTTCTGCAATGTTGAACTTGTACTGTAAACGAGGTTCTTGTAAACAGAGCCGTTCCAAACTTTGTGGTGGCTGTGTCTTTTTGATTTTAATTTCCCTAAGCTATAGGACCATAAGTGGAAGTGCCCTAGGTTCTGTTGCTTTGTTTTTTAGATGTTTCAGGAAACACCATACACTTCTCCCGAGTGGTTGTTGGCAATTTACATCCCGCCCATCAGCATAAGAAGCCTCCCAGTTCTCCATGGCCTGTCGTGCCTTTATGGATTTTACACTTTTTTCAGATGGCCCTTTTGACCGGGGGGAAGTGAGACTTCATTGTAGTGCAGATTTCCTTTGCAAGCTTGCTTGGTTGGCCAAAAAGGGCGTATGCGTTTTTTCCTGAATATATTCAGGAAAAAACGCATACGCCCTTTTTGGCCAAGTGCATCATTGTCGAGTTTCTGACTCTCTTCATATGCTTTCAATGCAATTCCAGTCTACCTCCTGAAATCGGTTTCCTGCAATTCTGCCTTGCTTTCAATGCCTCTTCATAGCCTTACCTCAATATATTTTTTAAAAATAGTTGGCCTTTATAACTCTGCAGGTTTTTGAATTGCAGTGGCCCTTAGCTCCATTTTTTAGCTCTTATTTTTGTGGTCTTGCCCCATAACCACAGGATTCCTTGAAGCCCTATTTTTCTTCTGGGGCACCTTGCTGTGCCTTTGGTTAATTCTTCTTACTGATGTGATATTAGAGTGACATGTGCCCATTGAAACCGCTACAGCTAGTTTCTCACTGGTTCCCCCTATTCCCATTCATCCTCTGCACTAACTGCAGACTGTGCGATACCAGAACTTAAAGGCATTGACTCCATGTGGGGATGTTGTTAGTAAAGCGGCTGGAATGTCGATCCGGAGCCCCAGGAGAGGAAAAATGAGGTGCGTTTTAGAAACCTTTCCCGATCATATGGTATACCAGTCGCTGGGTTTCCCAAGCATGGTTTAGCTGTAGGAAGATTCCCTTCAACCTGGAGTGTTGGGACCCTTGGACTGAGTAGCATGAAGTATTGCATTAAACTTTCGGCAGTTGCTCACCAAAGCTCACCAATCCTGTCAGCCCCAAGAGTCCAGCCATATGTCTTATCCAGCTGTGGGTTTATATGTGGTCAATCCAGGTTGCATCACAGCCCCTGAGCGAATTTTGTAAGAATTTTTCTCTCTTTCATTGTTTCAGCGTTTTGTTTTTAAAATTTATTTCTATAATGGGGTTTAGCTCCTTTTCACTGCTGTGTTTGTGCCGCTCTGCACACACTTGATTCCCTTATGGAGATATATCAATACATGGGTTTTAAGATTCTTATTCCTCAGATATATTTCTCTGCGGTGTATAGGGTGTGTTGAGGCCTGTTCATTGAGCAAGGTGTAGATCTTGTCTAATACCTATTTGGTTTATTGAACGGTATCTGTGCTAATTTCAAACTCTGGTTTTATGCATCACCCCACCTCTCCTTTCCCCTTAAGCTGACATAAGTGTGTTTTCTAAATGTGAGACACTGTTCTGTTCTGTAATTCATTTCTTGTGCAGCCATATTTACCCTCCCTCTATAAGTGATATCTTATGATATGTTTCTTTTTCTGTTTGACTTATTTCAAGTAGTATTATCGGACCTAAATCCACTCTTTATCCTTCTACTAGCCTTATTACATTGATTTCATGGTGAAGAGATATTCCATTGTACATAAGTACCACATCTTCTTTATCCATTGTTCTCTTTCCTGGGATATTTAAGGTGTACTGAAGTTGAGGTTCTTGTAAACAGAGTAGCCCTAAACTGTGGTGTGCTTGTGTCTTGTTGATTTTTAGACTTCCCTAGATATACTCCCATGATTGGAAGTGTCCTATGCTCTGTAGTTCTGTTTTTTAGATGATTTAGGAACCACCATACGCTTCTCCAGAGTGGCTCTCGGCAGTTCACACACTGCCCATCAGCGTATAAAGGCTCCCTGTTCTCCATGGCCTGTCCTGCATTTCTGGTTTTTACAATTTTTTAGGATGGCCCTTTTGACCGGTGGGAAGTGAGACTTCTTTGTTGTGCACATTTGCATTGCTTGCTTGCTTCGTTGCCCATAAAGTGCATATGCGTTTTTTCCTGGATATAATCAGGAAAAAACGCATACGCCCTTTTGGGCCAACTGCATCATTGTCGAAATTCTGCCGCTTTTCATGTGCGTTAAAGATGAGTCCAATCTATCTCTTGAAATCTGTTTCTTGCAATTCTGTCTTGCATTCAGATCCTCTTCTTTGCCTTACCTCAACATATTTTTGGACGTTAGTTTTCATTTATAACTCTGCAGGTTTGTGAATTGCAGTGACCCTGAGCTCCATTTTTTAAGTTGCTCTTTTGTGAGCTGGCCTCAAACCCGCAGGATTGCTTCAGGCCCTATTTTGGCTCCGGCGAGGCAGGCTGAGCCTTTCTTTAATTCTTATTCTTAATGGGAAATTAGAGTGATATGTGCCCGTCCAAACCCCTACAACTCTTCTCTCATTGGTTCCCCCTCTTCCCGTTCATCCTCCTCACAATTTGCAAAATGTGTGAAACAGAAGTTTAAATGTGCTGATTCTCCAAGTGGGGAGATTCTAAGTAGCGTGGCTGGAATGGTGAACAGGAGCACCAGGAGAGGATAAATGAGGTGCATTTTAGACACATCTCCCGATCACATGGTGTACAGTCCTCTGGGTTTTCCATGCATGTTTTAGCTGTAGGAAGATCCCTTGAACCTGCAGATTTGGGACCCATTGAATGGGTACCAGGTAGTATTACTTTAAAGGGTGTGCATTTCCTCACCCAACCTCACATTTCTCTTAGCGCAAACAGTTTCCAGCCTTATGTCTCATCCTGCTGTGGGTCTAGATGTGTTCAATCCATGTTGCATCACCGTCCCTGAGGAAAAGTTGTAAGAGGTTTTCTCTGTCTCTCTGTCGTTTATTTTTTTCAATTTATTACTATATTGGTTACAGCTGATTTTCAAAGCTCTGTTTCTTGCTGCTGTACATCCACTTGATTCGCGTACAGAGAGACATCAATAAATTCTTTTTCAGATTCTTACCAGTCGTATATATTCTTTTCCGGTGACTTGAGTGTGCTGAGTGCAGTTCTTTTAGCTACCGTGTAGGCCTTGTTGATTATCAGTTTGGTATTTGGAATGGTATCTTTGCTAATTTCAACCTCCTGGATGATGCCTCACCCCTCCCCACCTTTCCCGTTTAGCAGCCTTATGCGTGTTTTCTACATATTTGACTATGTTTTTGTTTTGTAATTTATTTCATGTGTAGCCATTTTGGATTCCACCTTTAAGTGATATCTTATGATATGTGTCTTTTTCTTTTTGAATTCTGTCACTTAGAATGATCATACGTAACTCCTCCGGAGTTGTTACAACTGGCCATATTTCATTGATTTCCAGGCTGAATAATATTCCACTCTACCTAAGTACCACATCTCTATCCATTTTTTCCCTCCAGAGACATTTAAGTTATATCCTAGTCGAGGATCTTTTAAACAGAGAGGGGGTAAACATTGGGGTGCCTGTGTCCTCTCGATTTTTGTTTTTCCCAAGATATACGCCCATGAGTGCAAGTGCCCTATGCTCTGTAGCTCATTTTTTAGATGCTTTAGTAAACACAATACACTTCTCCAGAATGGCCGTTGGCAATATACATTTCCACTATAAGTCTCACAGGGCTCCCTCTTCTCGTTGCTCTGTCCTGCATTTCTGTTGTTTACGCTTTATGAGGATGGCTCTTCTGACTGATGCGAAGTGATATCTTTTGTAGTATTGACTTCCAGTGCCCACCTGTTTGGTTGGCTAAAAAAGTGTATGCCCTTTTCTTGAATATATACAGAAAAGAACGCATACACCCTTTTTGGCCAACTGCAATGTTGGCAATGTTCAGCTCCTTTTCTTGTGCTTAATGGCGAGTCCTTTCTACCTCCTCAAATCCCTTTCCTGCCATTCTCCCTTGCTTACAAGTCCTTTTCTCTGACTTTCCTCAAGACATTTTTCAGTGATGGATATTTTCAACTCTGCAGTTTTGTGAATTTTACTGCCCCTGAGTTCCATTGTTCAACTCGTGTTTATGGGAACTGGCCACAAAGCAGCGGGATTTCCTCAAGCCCTATACTGTTTCCATGGGCAACCCTAGCCTTTGGTCAATTCGTCTTCCTGATTGGAAATTAGAGTGACATGTGCCTGTCTGAACACCTAGGACTTGTCTCTCATTGTTCCTCATCCTTCCGCTTCATCCTCTGGACAAATTCCAAACTGTACGCAACAGGATGTTGACAGTGCTGACATCTCCAAGTGGGGAGACTGTTAGTAAAGACGCTGGAGGGGTGAACCCGAGCACCAGGAGATGAGGAGATGAGATGCCTTTTCCAAACTCTTCCCGATCAGACGGTATACCATCCTCTGGGTGTGACAGACATGTTTTAGCAGTAGGAAGAGTCCCATTCATGTAAGGAGAACACCAGGGCTTTTTCAAAATCAGTGTCTCCCCGAAACCCAAACTGGGGAAGTTTTTAAGCTACGGCTACACATATGTTCATTAAGGGCCTTGGGAAGTAGGCAGAGTCCAAACTTTAGATGATTGAAGTCTTCAGGGTCAGAAGCACTCACCACCAGCTTCCCTTAGGCTACACTTTAACTGTCATTGATAGATGATGTCAATAAAAATATCTATTCTTTTTCAGATTATTTCCCCTTATAGGTTATTGCAAAATGTTGAGTGTAGTTCCCTGTGCTATACAGTAGTTCCTTGTTGATGATCTATTTTATACATAGCAGTGTGTATGTGTTCATTCCAAACTGTTAATTTATCCCTCCTCCCACCTTTCCCCTTTGGTAATAATAAATTATAAGATTTTATACTTCTCAGAAATGGGGGAGCTGAAAGAGAGGTATCATTTTCAATGGAAAAGCATTTAAAACAAGATTGAAGGTTTAACCAAGATTATTAGCTGTACATCCTTGGAAAGAAATCACTTCGTTTCTCTAATATTGACCTGACCAATAAGACAAACCTTTTCACTGAACTTGCTTATAAAAAGTGATGGAAATATCAAATGGAAGTGTTAAAAACATCTTATTTTACCCGAGCCTTATACACTGTTCTATGTTAACTACAGTTTGGCTCACATATCTGTTCATTGAGGTTACAATAGTCTCAATTTCTGTTACTGATCCTCCAGAGTGGACCCCAACAAGTGTCCCCCTGCCCAGTGTCATTGGGGCCAACAGATCGAGACTGAGTTTGGTTCACAAGCAAAGGAAACTTTATATTTTGATCAGAGAATGGAGAGGTGAGAGCATGCACTACCCCGTGGGCTGTGGGCTGGGCTGCTGTGTAGAGATCCTGTCAGAGTCAGTGGGAGGGAGGGAGGCGGCGGAGCTCTCGAGGGCCGGGTTGGCTGTAGCTCAGGCTCTATATCGTGGAGTCTGCACTGGGCCCCAGGAGCTGAGGTGTCGACCCAGCCATTCTGCACTAGGAAATCTGGTCTGAAGTGCCGGGTGTGGAACCTCTGCATGCGGGACCCTAGGAGCACGTGAAATTAGACAAAGCACAAAGGATAAAAAAGGTTAGACTTGACTTTATTGCCCAGATTCTATTTTTATCTCCCAGGGATTTTTAATGGGCTTTGCTGGGGACAAACCCCTCCTCTGCCTTTTGTCCCGTTCCTCATTCTTGGAGTGCTGAGGGTGCAGACCCTTCTTCTGTAACTGCTGAGTGCTGAGTTGGGAGCCCTCATACCCTGGGGCGAGGGTCAGAGCTTCTCCCCAGCAGCCTCCCGGTGACGTTGATTGTCCCCAGGACCCCTGCCTCCCTGCTCGTCCACCTGAGCACCAGCATTGGAAGTGTTATAGATTCTAATGACCTTTAAGGGTCCAGGAAAGAGATGTGCAGAGACGCTGTGGGGGCCGGTTTCACCCCGCCCCACATTTGTTCGGCCACCTTAGGCTGACCGTCTCTGCCAGCCTAGATGCTCTGACCAGTAGTCTGCGCTTTCTTCAATTAGGCCCCTGAATTAACGTACAAACAGCACCAGGTGTCAGAGCCCTGCCCGCTCAACTCCCAGACAGTCCAGGGTCAGTGGTGACCAAGGACCATGATGGCTACTGAGTCAACAGCCTTTTGAAGTAAACAGGAGTCCAGCCGGTCTTATTGGCCACCATCATCACGGTGTCTGTAGGCTTTTCTATGGTGACAGTGTGGTATACTGTTCCCCTGCCAAGATTATTAGCTCCCCTCTGGGTGCAGTAAGTCCTGCAAGCAGTAGTCTACTCTTTTGGGACACACTCTTGTTGTTTTATGAGAGAAACTCCAGGTCAAGTGATGTTCACACGAGTCGTCATGGTGCCCTGTTGCCCCCGGTTATCTCTCTGGATGTTGGAGTTGGAGGGCCTCCTCACTCGAGGTCGGTGTGCCCACGGAGCGAACCCTGCAACTTCAGGGCATGGTTGGTGGTTAGGATCACCACGTGGGGTCCTTTTCCCTTAGGAGGGAGGTGGCCTTTTGGGCTGCTGATTTCCAGGTTTTTAGATACCGCCAGTATCTTGGCCAGATGTGGCAGTGGGCCAAGCCCCTTAGTGACCGTAGTTTATCCTACCTGGATGGCATTCTTGCATTGTTCCATTTCAAGTGGTCCCAGTTTTTGCACTAATTCTCCAATGGCGATTCACCTTTCACCGGGAATGTAAAGGTCAAAGGGTTTAGCTAAATTAGGGAGTTCCAGGGCAAGGGTCTGAATTGACTGCTCTTTCCATTCTTGAAAGGCCACTTCTGGATTCTATTCAAAAGGATCATCATCTTTTCCTTTCAGTGTTTCATATAGAGACCCAGCTAGTAGACTGTAGTTAGGGATCCAGAAGCAGCAAACCCTGGCCTCCCCAGGAACCCCTAAGCTGTCTTCTAGTTTTAGAAAGGGGTAAGGCTGAAAATGGTTTCTTCCCTTTCCTGGGATGGGCTTCTCTGACCTTCTGTGAGAATGAAGCCCAGGCAGGTCACCGCAGTCTGTGATATTTGAGCTTTTTCTTGGACAACTTCTATCCTTTATTGGCTTGGTAGTTCAGAGGCCTCCTTAGTAGGGCTGGTGATCAGAATGTCGTCTGCATATTGAAGGAGGGTTTCCTTTTCCAGAGGTAGAACTTTTAGGTCTTTAGCTAAGCTTTCCCCAAAGATGGTGTGGGAATTTTTGCACCCTTGGGGCCAGACGGCCCGGAAGTATTGTTTTAGTTGTATGTGGAGTCCTGCCACTCACAAGCCAAAATTTCTTGTGACTCTGGGACTAATGGAATACAAAAGAAGGCATCATTGAAGACTAATACAGAATACCATGTCCTGGTGGTTGGTAGAATGACCAGCAGGGTGTAGGAATTAGGAGCAACTGGAGGTATATCCTCGGTGGCTTCACTGACTGTCCTGACATCCTTTACCAGGTCCCCAGCAGCCCATGGGGCTCTCGTGGTCAGACCAATCCCAGAATATGGAGCTCACCTGGGCAGGTACCCCACCCCCACCCCAGCCCACGGGGCTCTCATGGTCAGGCCCCTCCCAGGATACAGAGCTACCCTTGCAGGTACCGTGGCAGGGCTGGGCACACAGGAACCGTGCACATAGCCCTCATTGCAGAGCACCCCCAGCTCACCTGTCGCTCAGAGCTGACACAGAGCACCTCAGAGCAGGACTTGAACTAACAAACAGCAGCTGCGACAGGTCTGTGACCCTGGGCATCACTCCGTGAGGCCTCCCTCCACCTGGTCTTCCAGAGACTTCCACTGCACCCGGGGCACCAGGCCTCTGTCTCCAACCACCACCCACCCCTCCTCTCCCTGACTCCTGGGTTCCTCTCATTAGGAGAGGGTTTTCTTGAAGTTGTCTCCCACTCATGGGCCAGATAAAATGATTAGAAAACAAGCCAAAGCTGCAGCCCCTTGTCTATCCTGACTCTCAGGAGCCCACACCTGTTCCTTGGACCTGGCCGGTTCAGCAAGTTCCATTTTCTGCAACTGTGAGCCCCTGAGGGGTGATGATTGGCTGACCTGGGCAGCCTTACCGTGCCGGCCAGCCCTCCCCAGGTGTGCCTGGGTTGAGATCAATATAAATACCACTCCAGGCAGCAAGAGCCCCTGCAGCCGTGCCTGACGCCATTTTCTCTGCCCTGTCAGCAGTCTCGGGGCTGGGCTGGTGGGAGGGAGTGAGAGGCCACGGCTTTGTGGGTGGCCCAGTGTGAGTGGGGCTCTGCTGGACTTTCTGCAGCAGTTGCCAGGCTGCCACCTGCTAAAGAAGAGGATGTGTCACCCATACCTGCTGCTGGAATTTCTCCCTGGGCAGAGGTGAGGAAGGAAAAAAGCAGTGGGGGCAGGGACAGGACGGGTATCTCAGGCAGGGAAATGGAAATCTTCCAGAAGAGCACCCAGGGCCAGGACCATCCTGGCTGGCCTGCGGGCACCAAGTCGGCCGGCATGCTGTCACTCGTGTGGCTCTATGGCCCTTCCTCTAGGCTTTCAAGTCCTTGTATATATTCAGGTGTTTTACCTGGGACGGGTGGGAATAGTTCAGCAGCAACTGGCCTGGGGCTCAGCTCACGTTTACTCACAGATGCCTCGGCACGGTGCCCCAGCTTTGCAATGAGGACGCTTGTTGCGTGGGGGCTGCTGGCTGAATGGGAGACGATTCCCCACCACTGACCAACTTCAGAATTGTTTACAACTGGAGCAAGTGCCCTGATACGGTTTTCCTCTGTGTAACTGGTGGGTTCTGTGTTTTTTTTCTCTTTTTCGTTTTTGGTTCAAGGTAGATTTTATTCCTCTTTTTTGTATTTACAGATATAAGCATGGAAATAATTTATTCATATAAATACATGTATGTGCAGGGAATAATTGTTTTTTCTGTTTTATTTTTTAAATTTTACTTCTTTTTAATTTTGAATTTTATTTTATATTTTTATACAGCAGGTTCTTATTGGTTATCTATTTTATACATATAAATGTATACATGCCAATCCCAGTCTCTCAACTCCTCCCACCACCACCCCCCCAACAGCTTTCCCCCCTTGTTGTCCATACGTTTGTTGTCTACATCTGTTGCTCTGTTTATGCCTTGCAAAATGGTTAATCTGTACAGTTTTTCTAGGTTCCACATATATGCATGAATATACAAGATTTGTTTTTCTCTTTCTGACTTACTTCACTCTGTATGACAGTCTCTAGATCCATCGACGTCTCTACAAATGACCCAATTTCATTCCTTTTCATGGCTTAGTAATATTCCATTTTATATATGTACCACAGCTTTATGCATTCGTCTGTCTGTGGGCATTTAGGTTGCTTCCATTACCTCGATATTGTAAATAGTGATGCAATGAACATTGCGGTGAATGACTCTTTTTGATTTATGGTTTTGTCTGGGTATATGTCCAGTACTGGGATTGCTGTATCCTATGGTAATTCTATTGTTAGTTTCTTAAGAAATTCCATATTGTTCTCCATAATGACTGTATCAATTTATATTCCCAACAATAGTGGAAGAGGGTTCCTTTTCTCCACACCCTTTCCAGCATTTTTTGTTTGTAGATTTTCAATGATGCCTATTCTACCAGGTGTGAGGTGATACCTCATTGTTGAATCCATTTCGTTGAGCAAGGGGTAGCTCTTGTCTATTACATATTTGGCTTATGGAACGGTATCTGTGCTAATTTCAAACTCTGCTTTTATGCAGCACCCCAACTCACCTTCCCCCTTAAGCAGGCATAAGTTGGTTTTCTAAACTTGAGACCCTGTTCTGTTTTGTAATTCAGTTCATGTGTAGCCAAGTTCACATTCCGTGTATTAGTGATACCTTATGATGTTTCTTTTTCTGTGTGACTTATTTCACTTAGAATCATCGTGCCTCAATCCACTCATTATGCTGGTACGGGCCTGGTGACATAGATTTCATTGCTGAGTGGTATTCTGTTGTACAGAAGTACCGCAACTTCTTTATCCATTATTTGCTCTCTGGGATATTTAACTTGTGCCGTAGAAGAGATTCCTGTAAAAAGAGCCGTCCCAAATTTTGGGGTTGCTGTGTCTTTTTGATATTAATTTCCCTAAGCTATAGGACCATAAGTGGAAGTGCCCTAGGCTCTGTTGCTTTGTTTTTTAGATGTTTCAGGAAACACCATACACTTCTCCCGAGTGTCTGTTGGCAATTTACATCCCGCCCATCAGCATAATAAGGCTCCCAGTTCTCCATGGCCTGTCCTGCCTTTCTGGATTTTACACTTTATTCTGATGGCCCTTTTGACCGGGGGGAAGTGAGACTTCATTGTAGTGCAGATTTCCTTTGCAAGCTTGCTTGGTTGGCCAAAAAGGGCGTATGCGTTTTTTCCTGAATATATTCAGGCAAAAACGCATATGCCCTTTTGGCAAAGTGCATCATTGTGGACGTTCTGCCTCTTTTCCTACGCTTTCAATGCAATTCCAGTCTACCTCCTGAAATCGGTTTCCTGCGATTCTGCCCCGCTTTCAAGTCCTCTTGGAAGCCTTACTTCAGTCTATTTTTGGACGATAGCTGTCATTTATAACTCTGCAGGTTTGTGAATTACAGAGGCCCTAAGCTCCTTTCTTCAACTCGCTTTCTTTTGAGCTGGCCGCAACACCGCAGGATGGCTTCAGGCCCTAATCTGGTTCCGGCACGGCACGCTGAGCCTTTGGTTATTTCCTCTTCCTGGTGGGAAATGAGAGTTAAATTTGCCCGTCCAGACACCTCCAGCTAGTCTCTCATTGGTTCTCCCTATTCCTGTTCATCTTCCGCAGAAATTGCAAACTGGGCCAAACAGGAGGTTAAAGGCGCTGACTCTCCAAGTTGGGAGAGTGTTAGTAAAGGGTCTGGAATGTTGCACCCGAGTACCAGGGGAGGAAAACTGAGACATATTTGAACACGTCTCCCGTTCACACGGTTGATCATACTCGGGGTTCCACATGCATGTTTTAGCTGAAGGAAGAATACCTTAAACCTGGAGAGTTGAGACCCGTGGAATGGGTACCATGCAATATGACTTCAAAGGGTCTTCATTTGCTCACCGAACCTCTCCAATCCTATCACTGCTGCGTTTATGCCCCTGTACACACGCTTGATTCTCTTTCGGAGACATAGCAATCCATAGGTTTTAAGATACTTACTAGTCAGGTACATTCTTAGGCATTTAATATGGGGTGTTGAGTCCATTTCGTTGAGCAAGGAGTAGCTCTTGTCTATTCCATATTTGGCTTAAGGAACTTTATCTGTGCTCATTTCAATCTCTGGTTTTATGCAGCACCCCAACTCACCTTCCCCCTTAAGCAAGCGTAAGTTGGTTTTCTAAACTTGAGACACTGTTCTGTTTTGTAATTCAGTTCATGTGTAGCCAAGTTCACATTCTGTGTATTAGTGATACCTTATGATGTTTCTTTTCTGTGTGACTTATTTCAGTTCGAATCATCATACCTGAATCCACTCATTATGCTGCTACGGGCCTGATAACATAGATTTCATTGCTGAGTGATATTGCATTGTACGTAAGTACCACAAGTTCTTTATCCATTTTTCACTTTCTGCGATATTGAACTTGTACCATAAACGAGGTTCTTGTAAACAGAGCCGTCCCAAACTTTGGGGTGGCTGTGTCTTTTTGATTTTAATTTCCCTAAGCTATAGGACCATAAGTGGAAGTGCCCTAGGCTCTGTTGCTTTGTTTTTTAGATGTTTCAGGAAACACCATACACTTCTCCCGAGTGTTTGTTGGCAATTTACATCCCGCCCTTCAGCATAACAAGGCTCCCAGTTCTCCATGGCCTGTCCTGCCTTTCTGGATTTTACACTTTTTTCAGATGGCCCTTTTGACCAGGAGAAGTGAGACTTCATTGTAGTGCAGATTTCCTTTGCAAGCTTGCTTGGTTGGCCAAAAAGGGCGTATGCGTTTTTTCCTGAATATATTCAGGAAAAAACGCATACGCCCTTTTTGGCCAAGTGCATCATTGTGGACGTTCTGCCTCTTTTCCTATGCTTTCAATGCAATTCCAGTCTACCTCCTGAAATCGGTTTCCTGCAATTCTGCCCCGCTTTCAAGTCCTCTTGGCAGCCTTACTTCAGTCTATTTTTGGACGATAGCTGTCATTTATAACTCTGCAGGTTTGTGAATTACAGTGCCCCTGAGCTCCTTTCTTCAACTCGCTTTCTTTTGAGCTGGCCGCAACACCGCAGGATGGCTTCAGGCCCTAATCTGGTTCCGGTACGGCACACTGAGCCTTTGGTTATTTCCTCTTCCTGGTGGGAAATGAGAGTTAAATCTGCCCGTTCAGACACCTCCAGCTAGCCTCTCATTGGTTCTCGCTATTCCTGTTCATCTTCCGCAGAAATTGCAAACTGTGCCAAACAGGAGGTTAAAGGCGCTGACTCTCCAAGTGGGGAGAGTGTTAGTAAAGGGTCTGGAATGTTGCACCCGAGTACCAGGGGAGGAAAACTGAGACATATTTGAACACGTCTCCCGATCACATGGTTGATCATACTCTAGGTTCCACATGCATGTTTTAGCTGAAGGAAGAATACCTTAAACCTGGAGAGTTAAGACCCGTGGAATGGGTACCATGCAATATGACTTCAAAGGGTCTTCATTTGCTCACCGAACCTCTCCAATCCTATCACTGCTGCGTTTATTCCCCTGTACACATGCTTGATTCTCTTTCGGAGACATAGCAATCCATAGGTTTTAAGATACTTACTAGTCAGGTACATTCTTAGGCGTTTAATATGTGGTGTTGAGTCCATTTCGTTGAGCAAGGAGTAGCTCTTGTCTATTCCATATTTGACTTAAGGAACTTTATCTGTGCTCATTTCAATCTCTGGTTTTATGCAGCACCCCAACTCACCTTTACCCTTAAGCAAGCATAAGTTGGTTTTCTAAATTTGAGACCCTGTTCTGTTCTGTAATTCAGTTCCTGTGTAGCCAAGTTTACATTCCGTGTATTACTGATATCTTATGATGTTTCTTTTTCTGTGTGACTTACTTCAGTTAGAATCATCATACCTGAATCCACTCATTGTGCTGCTAAGGGCCTGATGACACAGATTTCATTGCTGAGTGATATTGCTTTGTAAGTAAATACCACAACTTCTTTATCCATTTTTCACTTTCTGCGATGTTGAACTTGTACTGTAAACGAGGTTCTTGTAAACAGAGCCGTTCCAAACTTTGGGGTGGCTGTGTCTTTTTGATTTTAATTTCCCTAAGCTATAGGACCATAAGTGGAAGTGCCCTAGGTTCTGTTGCTTTGTTTTTTAGATGTTTCAGGAAACACCATACACTTCTCCCAAGTGGTTGTTGGCAATTTACATCCCGCCCATCAGCATAACAAGGCTCCCAGTTCTCCATGGCCTGTCCTACCTTTCTGGATTTTACACTTTTTTCAGATGGCCCTTTTGACCGGGGGGAAGTGAGACTTCATTGTAGTGCAGATTTCCTTTGCAAGCTTGCTTGGTTGGCCAAAAAGGGCGTATGCGTTTTTTCCTGAATATATTCAGGAAAAAACGCATACGCCCTTTTTGGCCAAGTGCATCATTGTGGACGTTCTGCCTCTTTTCCTATGCTTTCAATGCAATTCCAGTCTACCTCCTGAAATCGGTTTCCTGCAATTCTGCCCCGCTTTCAAGTCCTCTTGGCAGCCTTACTTCAGTCTATTTTTGGACGATAGCTGTCATTTATAACTCTGCAGGTTTGTGAATTACAGTGCCCCTGAGCTCCTTTCTTCAACTCGCTTTCTTTTGAGCTGGCCGCAACACCGGAGGATGGCTTCAGGCCCTAATCTGGTTCTGGCACGGCACGCTGAGCCTTTGGTTATTTCCTCCTCCTGGTGGGAAATGAGAGTTAAATTTGCCCGTCCAGACACCTCCAGCTAGCCTCTCATTGGTTCTCGCTATTCCTGTTCATCTTCCGCAGAAATTGCAAACTGGGCCAAACAGGAGGTTAAAGGCGCTGACTCTCCAAGTGGGGAGAGTGTTAGTAAAGCGTCTGGAATGTTGCACCCGAGTACCAGGGGAGGAAAACTGAGACATATTTGAACACGTCTCCCGATCACATGGTTGATCATACTCTGGGTTCCACATGCATGTTTTAGCTGAAGGAAGAATACCTAAAACCTGGGTAGTTGAAACCCGTGGAATGGGTACCATGCAATATGACTTCAAAGGGTCTTCATTTGCTCACCGAACCTCTCCAATCCTATCACTGCTGCGTTTATGCCCCTGTACACATGCTTGATTCTCTTTTGGAGACATAGCAATCCATAGGTTTTAAGATACTTACTAGTCAGGTACATTCTTAGGGGTTTAATATGGGGTTTTGAGTCCATTTCGTTGAGCAAGGAGTAGCTCTTGTCTATTCCATATTTGGCTTAAGGAACTTTATCTGTGCTTATTTCAATCTCTGGTTTTATGCAGCACCCCAACTCACCTTTCCCCTTAATCAAGCATAAGTTGGTTTTCTAAATTTGAGACCCTGTTCTGTTTTGGAATGCAGTTCCTGTGTAGCCAAGTTTACATTCCGTGTATTAGTGATATCTTATGATGTTTCTTTTTCTGTGTGACTTATTTCAGTTAGAATCATCGTACCTGAATCCACTAATTATGCTGCTACGGGCCTGATGACATAGATTTCATTGCTGAGTGATACTGCATTGTACGTAAGTACCACAAGTTCTTTATCCATTTTTCACTTTCTGCGATGTTGAACTTGTACTGTAAACGAGGTTCTTGTAAAGAGAGGCGTCCCAAACTTTGGGGTGGCTGTGTCTTTTTGATTTTAATTTCCCTAAGCTATAGGACCATAAGTGGCAGTGCCCTAGGCTCTGTTGCTTTGTTTTTTAGATGTTTCAGGAAACACCATACACTTCTCCCGAGTGTCTGTTGGCAATTTACATCCCGCACATCAGCATAACAAGGCTCCCAGTTCTCCATGGCCTGTCCTGCCTTTCTGGATTTTACACTTTTTTCAGATGGCCCTTTTGACCGGGGGGAAGTGAGACTTCATTGTAGTGCAGATTTCCTTTGCAAGCTTGCTTGGTTGGCCAAAAAGGGCGTATGCGTTTTTTCCTGAATATATTCAGGAAAAAACGCATACGCCCTTTTTGGCCAAGTGCATCATTGTGGACGTTCTGCCTCTTTTCCTATGCTTTCAATGCAATTCCAGTCTACCTCCTGAAATCGGTTTCCTGCAATTCTGCCCCGCTTTCAAGTCCTCTTGGCAGCCTTACTTCAGTCTATTTTTGGACGATAGCTGTCATTTATAACTCTGCAGGTTTGTGAATTACAGTGCCCCTGAGCTCCTTTCTTCAACTCGCTTTCTTGTGACCTGGCCGCAACACCGCAGGATGGCTTCAGGCCCTAATCTGGTTCCGGGACGGCACGCTGAGCCTTTGGTTATTTCCTCTTCCTGGTGGGAAATGAGAGTTAAATTTGCCCGTCCAGACACCTCCAGCTAGTCTCTCATTGGTTCTCGCTATTTCTGTTCATCTTCCGCAGAAATTGCAAACTGGGCCAAACAGGAGGTTAAAGGCGCTGACTCTCCAAGTGGGGAGAGTGTTAGTAAAGCGTCTGGAATGTTGCACCCGAGTACCAGGGGAGGAAAACTGAGACATATTTGAACACGTCTCCCGTTCACATGGTTGATCATACTTGGGTTCCACATGCATGTTTTAGCTGAAGGAAGAATACCTTAAACCTGGAGAGTTAAGACCCGTGTAATGGGTACCATGCAATATGACTTCAAAGGGTCTTCATTTGCTCACCGAACCTCTCCAATCCTATCACTGCTGCGTTTATGCCCCTGTACACATGCTTGATTCTCTTTCGGAGACATAGCAATCCATAGGTTTTAAGATACTTACTAGTCAGGTACATTCTTAGGCGTTTAATATGTGGTGTTGAGTCCATTTCGTTGAGCAAGGAGTAGCTCTTGTCTATTCCATATTTGACTTAAGGAACTTTATCTGTGCTCATTTCAATCTCTGGTTTTATGCAGCACCCCAACTCACCTTTACCCTTAAGCAAGCATAAGTTGGTTTTCTAAATTTGAGACCCTGTTCTGTTCTGTAATTCAGTTCCTGTGTAGCCAAGTTTACATTCCGTGTATTACTGATATCTTATGATGTTTCTTTTTCTGTGTGACTTATTTCAGTTAGAATCATCATACCTGAATCCACTCATTGTGCTGCTAAGGGCCTGATGACACAGATTTCATTGCTGAGTGATATTGCTTTGTAAGTAAATACCACAACTTCTTTATCCATTTTTCACTTTCTGCGATGTTGAACTTGTACTGTAAACGAGGTTCTTGTAAACAGAGCCGTTCCAAACTTTGGGGTGGCTGTGTCTTTTTGATTTTAATTTCCCTAAGCTATAGGACCATAAGTGGCAGTGCCCTAGGCTCTGTTGCTTTGTTTTTTAGATGTTTCAGGAAACACCATACACTTCTCCCAAGTGGTTGTTGGCAATTTACATCCCGCCCATCAGCATAACAAGGCTCCCAGTTCTCCATGGCCTGTCCTGCCTTTCTGGATTTTACACTTTTTTCAGATGGCCCTTTTGACCGGGGGGAAGTGAGACTTCATTGCAGTGCAGAGTTCCTTTGCAAGCTTGCTTGGTTGGCCAAAAAGGGCGTATGCGTTTTTTCCTGAATATATTCAGGAAAAAACGCATACGCCCTTTTTGGCCAAGTGCATCATTGTGGACGTTCTGCCTCTTTTCCTATGCTTTCAATGCAATTCCAGTCTACCTCCTGAAATCGGTTTCCTGCAATTCTGCCCCGCTTTCAAGTTCTCTTGGCAGCCTTACTTCAGTCTATTTTTGGACGATAGCTGTCATTTATAACTCTGCAGGTTTGTGAATTATAGTGCCCCTGAGCTCCTTTCTTCAACTCGCTTTCTTTTGAGCTGGCCGCAACACCGCAGGATGGCTTCAGGCCCTAATCTGGTTCCGGGACGGCACGCTGAGCCTTTGGTTATTTCCTCTTCCTGGTGGGAAATGAGAGTTAAATTTGCCCGTCCAGACACCTCCAGCAAGCCTCTCTTTGGTTCTCGTTATTCCTGTTCATCTTCCGCAGAAATTGCAAACTGGGCCAAACTGGAGGTTAAAGGGACTGACTCTCCAAGTGGGGAGAGTGTTAGTAAAGCGTCTGGAATGTTGCACCCGAGTACCAGGGGAGGAAAACTGAGACATATTTGAACACGTCTCCCGATCACATGGTTGATCATACTCTGGGTTCCACATGCATATTTTAGCTGAAGGAAGAATACCTAAAACCTGGGTAGTTGAAACCCGTGGAATGGGTACCATGCAATATGACTTCAAAGGGTCTTCATTTGCTCACCGAACCTCTCCAATCCAATCACTGCTGCGTTTATGCCCCTGTACACATGCTTGATTCTCTTTCGGAGACATAGCAATCCATAGGTTTTAAGATACTTACTAGTCAGGTACATTCTTAGGCGTTTAATATGGGGTTTTGAGTCCATTTCGTTGAGCAAGGAGTAGCTCTTGTCTATTCCATATTTGGCTTAAGGAACTTTATCTGTGCTCATTTCAATCTCTGGTTTTATGCAGCACCCCAACTCACCTTTCCCCTTAAGCAAGCATAAGTTGGTTTTCTAAATTTGAGACCCTGTTCTGTTTTGGAATGCAGTTCCTGTGTAGCCAAGTTTACATTCCGTGTATTAGTGATATCTTATGATGTTTCTTTTTCTGTGTGACTTATTTCAGTTAGAATCATCGTACCTGAATCCACTCATTATGCTGCTACGGGCCTGATGACATAGATTTCATTGCTGAGTGATACTGCATTGTACGTAAGTACCACAAGTTCTTTATCCATTTTTCACTTTCTGTGATATTGAACTTGTACGGTAAACGAGGTTTTTGTAAACGGAGGCGTCCCAAACTTTGGGGTGGCTGTGTCTTTTTGATTTTAATTTCCCTAAGCTATAGGACCGTAAGTGGCAGTGCCCTAGGCTCTGTTGCTTTGTTTTTTAGATGTTTCAGGAAACACCATACACTTCTCCGGAGTGTTTGTTGGCAATTTACATCCCACCCTTCAGCATAACAAGGCTCCCAGTTCTCCATGGCCTGTCCTGCCTTTCTGGATTTTACACTTTTTTCAGATGGCCCTTTTGACCGGGGGGAAGTGAGACTTCATTGTAGTGCAGATTTCCTTTGCAAGCTAGCTTGGTTGACCAAAAAGGGCGTATGCGTTTTTTCCTGAATATATTCAGGAAAAAACGTATACGCCCTTTTTGGCCAAGTGCATCATTGTGGACGTTCTGCCTCTTTTCCTATGCTTTCAATGCAATTCCAGTCTACCTCCTGAAATCGGTTTCCTGCAATTCTGCCCCGCTTTCAAGTCCTCTTGGCAGCCTTACTTCAGTCTATTTTTGGACGATAGCTGTCATTTATAACTCTGCAGGTTTGTGAATTACAGTGCCCCTGAGCTCCTTTCTTCAACTCGCTTTCTTGTGACCTGGCCGCAACACCGCAGGATGGCTTCAGGCCCTAATCTGGTTCCGGTACGGCACGCTGAGCCTTTGGTTATTTCCTCTACCTGGTGGGAAATGAGAGTTAAATTTGCCCGTCCAGACACCTCCAGCTAGCCTCTCATTGGTTCTCGCTATTCCTGTTCATCTTCCGCAGAAATTGCAAACTGGGCCAAACAGGAGGTTAAAGGCGCTGACTCTCCAAGTGGGGAGAGTGTTAGTAAAGCGTCTGGAATGTTGCACCCGAGTACCAGGGGAGGAAAACTGAGACATATTTGAACACGTCTCCCATTCACATGGTTGATCATACTTGGGTTCCACATGCATGTTTTAGCTGAAGGAAGAATACCTTAAACCTGGAGAGTTGAGACCCGTGTAATGGGTACCATGCAATATGACTTCAAAGGGTCTTCATTTGCTCACCGAACCTCTCCAATCCTATCACTGTTGCGTTTATGCCCCTGTACACATGCTTGATTCTCTTTTGGAGACATAGCAATCCATAGGTTTTATGATACTTACTAGTCAGGTACATTCTTAGGCGTTTAATATGCGGTGTTGAGTCCATTTCGTTGAGCAAGGAGTAGCTCTTGTCTATTCCATATTTGACTTAAGGAACTTTATCTGTGCTCATTTCAATCTCTGGTTTTATGCAGCACCCCAACTCACCTTTACCCTTAAGCAAGCATAAGTTGGTTTTCTAAATTTGAGACCCTGTTCTGTTCTGTAATTCAGTTCCTGTGTAGCCAAGTTTACATTCCGTGTATTACTGATATCTTATGATGTTTCTTTTTCTTGTGACTTATTTCAGTTAGAATCATCATACCTGAATCCACTCATTGTGCTGCTAAGGGCCTGATGACATAGATTTCATTGCTGAGTGATATTGCTTTGTAAGTAAACACCACAACTTCTTTATCCATTTTTCACTTTCTGCGATGTTGAACTTGTACTGTAAACGAGGTTCTTGTAAACAGAGGCGTCCCAAACTTTGGGGTGGCTGTGTCTTTTTGATTTTAATTTCCCTAAGCTATAGGACCATAAGTGGCAGTGCCCTAGGCTCTGTTGCTTTGTTTTTTAGATGTTTCAGGAAACACCATACACTTCTCCCGAGTGTCTGTTGGCAATTTACATCCCGCACATCAGCATAACAAGGCTCCCAGTTCTCCATGGCCTGTCCTGCCTTTCTGGATTTTACACTTTTTTCAGATGGCCCTTTTGACCGGGGGGAAGTGAGACTTCATTGTAGTGCAGATTTCCTTTGCAAGCTTGCTTGGTTGGCCAAAAAGGGCGTATGCGTTTTTTCCTGAATATATTCAGGAAAAAACGCATACGCCCTTTTTGGCCAAGTGCATCATTGTGGACGTTCTGCCTCTTTTCCTATGCTTTCAATGCAATTCCAGTCTACCTCCTGAAATCGGTTTCCTGCAATTCTGCCCCGCTTTCAAGTCCTCTTGGCAGCCTTACTTCAGTCTATTTTTGGACGATAGCTGTCATTTATAACTCTGCAGGTTTGTGAATTACAGTGCCCCTGAGCTCCTTTCTTCAACTCGCTTTCTTGTGACCTGGCCGCAACACCGCAGGATGGCTTCAGGCCCTAATCTGGTTCCGGGACGGCACGCTGAGCCTTTGGTTATTTCCTCTTCCTGGTGGGAAATGAGAGTTAAATTTGCCCGTCCAGACACCTCCAGCTAGTCTCTCATTGGTTCTCGCTATTTCTGTTCATCTTCCGCAGAAATTGCAAACTGGGCCAAACAGGAGGTTAAAGGCGCTGACTCTCCAAGTGGGGAGAGTGTTAGTAAAGCGTCTGGAATGTTGCACCCGAGTACCAGGGGAGGAAAACTGAGACATATTTGAACACGTCTCCCGTTCACATGGTTGATCATACTTGGGTTCCACATGCATGTTTTAGCTGAAGGAAGAATACCTTAAACCTGGAGAGTTAAGACCCGTGTAATGGGTACCATGCAATATGACTTCAAAGGGTCTTCATTTGCTCACCGAACCTCTGCAATCCTATCACTGCTGCGTTTATTCCCCTGTACACATGCTTGATTCTCTTTCGGAGACATAGCAATCCATAGGTTTTAAGATACTTACTAGTCAGGTACATTCTTAGGCGTTTAATATGTGGTGTTGAGTCCATTTCGTTGAGCAAGGAGTAGCTCTTGTCTATTCCATATTTGACTTAAGGAACTTTATCTGTGCTCATTTCAATCTCTGGTTTTATGCAGCACCCCAACTCACCTTTACCCTTAAGCAAGCATAAGTTGGTTTTCTAAATTTGAGACCCTGTTCTGTTCTGTAATTCAGTTCCTGTGTAGCCAAGTTTACATTCCGTGTATTACTGATATCTTATGATGTTTCTTTTTCTGTGTGACTTACTTCAGTTAGAATCATCATACCTGAATCCACTCATTGTGCTGCTAAGGGCCTGATGACACAGATTTCATTGCTGAGTGATATTGCTTTGTAAGTAAATACCACAACTTCTTTATCCATTTTTCACTTTCTGCGATGTTGAACTTGTACTGTAAACGAGGTTCTTGTAAACAGAGCCGTTCCAAACTTTGGGGTGGCTGTGTCTTTTTGATTTTAATTTCCCTAAGCTATAGGACCATAAGTGGAAGTGCCCTAGGTTCTGTTGCTTTGTTTTTTAGATGTTTCAGGAAACACCATACACTTCTCCCAAGTGGTTGTTGGCAATTTACATCCCGCCCATCAGCATAACAAGGCTCCCAGTTCTCCATGGCCTGTCCTACCTTTCTGGATTTTACACTTTTTTCAGATGGCCCTTTTGACCGGGGGGAAGTGAGACTTCATTGTAGTGCAGATTTCCTTTGCAAGCTTGCTTGGTTGGCCAAAAAGGGCGTATGCGTTTTTTCCTGAATATATTCAGGAAAAAACGCATACGCCCTTTTTGGCCAAGTGCATCATTGTGGACGTTCGGCCTCTTTTCCTATGCTTTCAATGCAATTCCAGTCTACCTCCTGAAATCGGTTTCCTGCAATTCTGCCCCGCTTTCAAGTCCTCTTGGCAGCCTTACTTCAGTCTATTTTTGGACGATAGCTGTCATTTATAACTCTGCAGGTTTGTGAATTACAGTGCCCCTGAGCTCCTTTCTTCAACTCGCTTTCTTTTGAGCTGGCCGCAACACCGGAGGATGGCTTCAGGCCCTAATCTGGTTCTGGCACGGCACGCTGAGCCTTTGGTTATTTCCTCCTCCTGGTGGGAAATGAGAGTTAAATTTGCCCGTCCAGACACCTCCAGCTAGCCTCTCATTGGTTCTCGCTATTCCTGTTCATCTTCCGCAGAAATTGCAAACTGGGCCAAACAGGAGGTTAAAGGCGCTGACTCTCCAAGTGGGGAGAGTGTTAGTAAAGCGTCTGGAATGTTGCACCCGAGTACCAGGGGAGGAAAACTGAGACATATTTGAACACGTCTCCCGATCACATGGTTGATCATACTCTGGGTTCCACATGCATGTTTTAGCTGAAGGAAGAATACCTAAAACCTGGGTAGTTGAAACCCGTGGAATGGGTACCATGCAATATGACTTCAAAGGGTCTTCATTTGCTCACCGAACCTCTCCAATCCTATCACTGCTGCGTTTATGCCCCTGTACACATGCTTGATTCTCTTTTGGAGACATAGCAATCCATAGGTTTTAAGATACTTACTAGTCAGGTACATTCTTAGGGGTTTAATATGGGGTTTTGAGTCCATTTCGTTGAGCAAGGAGTAGCTCTTGTCTATTCCATATTTGGCTTAAGGAACTTTATCTGTGCTTATTTCAATCTCTGGTTTTATGCAGCACCCCAACTCACCTTTCCCCTTAATCAAGCATAAGTTGGTTTTCTAAATTTGAGACCCTGTTCTGTTTTGGAATGCAGTTCCTGTGTAGCCAAGTTTACATTCCGTGTATTAGTGATATCTTATGATGTTTCTTTTTCTGTGTGACTTATTTCAGTTAGAATCATCGTACCTGAATCCACTAATTATGCTGCTACGGGCCTGATGACATAGATTTCATTGCTGAGTGATACTGCATTGTACGTAAGTACCACAAGTTCTTTATCCATTTTTCACTTTCTGCGATGTTGAACTTGTACTGTAAACGAGGTTCTTGTAAAGAGAGGCGTCCCAAACTTTGGGGTGGCTGTGTCTTTTTGATTTTAATTTCCCTAAGCTATAGGACCATAAGTGGCAGTGCCCTAGGCTCTGTTGCTTTGTTTTTTAGATGTTTCAGGAAACACCATACACTTCTCCCGAGTGTCTGTTGGCAATTTACATCCCGCACATCAGCATAACAAGGCTCCCAGTTCTCCATGGCCTGTCCTGCCTTTCTGGATTTTACACTTTTTTCAGATGGCCCTTTTGACCGGGGGGAAGTGAGACTTCATTGTAGTGCAGATTTCCTTTGCAAGCTTGCTTGGTTGGCCAAAAAGGGCGTATGCGTTTTTTCCTGAATATATTCAGGAAAAAACGCATACGCCCTTTTTGGCCAAGTGCATCATTGTGGACGTTCTGCCTCTTTTCCTATGCTTTCAATGCAATTCCAGTCTACCTCCTGAAATCGGTTTCCTGCAATTCTGCCCCGCTTTCAAGTCCTCTTGGCAGCCTTACTTCAGTCTATTTTTGGACGATAGCTGTCATTTATAACTCTGCAGGTTTGTGAATTACAGTGCCCCTGAGCTCCTTTCTTCAACTCGCTTTCTTGTGACCTGGCCGCAACACCGCAGGATGGCTTCAGGCCCTAATCTGGTTCCGGGACGGCACGCTGAGCCTTTGGTTATTTCCTCTTCCTGGTGGGAAATGAGAGTTAAATTTGCCCGTCCAGACACCTCCAGCTAGTCTCTCATTGGTTCTCGCTATTTCTGTTCATCTTCCGAAGAAATTGCAAACTGGGCCAAACAGGAGGTTAAAGGCGCTGACTCTCCAAGTGGGGAGAGTGTTAGTAAAGCGTCTGGAATGTTGCACCCGAGTACCAGGGGAGGAAAACTGAGACATATTTGAACACGTCTCCCGTTCACATGGTTGATCATACTTGGGTTCCACATGCATGTTTTAGCTGAAGGAAGAATACCTTAAACCTGGAGAGTTAAGACCCGTGTAATGGGTACCATGCAATATGACTTCAAAGGGTCTTCATTTGCTCACCGAACCTCTCCAATCCTATCACTGCTGCGTTTATGCCCCTGTACACATGCTTGATTCTCTTTCGGAGACATAGCAATCCATAGGTTTTAAGATACTTACTAGTCAGGTACATTCTTAGGCGTTTAATATGTGGTGTTGAGTCCATTTCGTTGAGCAAGGAGTAGCTCTTGTCTATTCCATATTTGACTTAAGGAACTTTATCTGTGCTCATTTCAATCTCTGGTTTTATGCAGCACCCCAACTCACCTTTACCCTTAAGCAAGCATAAGTTGGTTTTCTAAATTTGAGACCCTGTTCTGTTCTGTAATTCAGTTCCTGTGTAGCCAAGTTTACATTCCGTGTATTACTGATATCTTATGATGTTTCTTTTTCTGTGTGACTTATTTCAGTTAGAATCATCATACCTGAATCCACTCATTGTGCTGCTAAGGGCCTGATGACACAGATTTCATTGCTGAGTGATATTGCTTTGTAAGTAAATACCACAACTTCTTTATCCATTTTTCACTTTCTGCGATGTTGAACTTGTACTGTAAACGAGGTTCTTGTAAACAGAGCCGTTCCAAACTTTGGGGTGGCTGTGTCTTTTTGATTTTAATTTCCCTAAGCTATAGGACCATAAGTGGCAGTGCCCTAGGCTCTGTTGCTTTGTTTTTTAGATGTTTCAGGAAACACCATACACTTCTCCCAAGTGGTTGTTGGCAATTTACATCCCGCCCATCAGCATAACAAGGCTCCCAGTTCTCCATGGCCTGTCCTGCCTTTCTGGATTTTACACTTTTTTCAGATGGCCCTTTTGACCGGGGGGAAGTGAGACTTCATTGCAGTGCAGAGTTCCTTTGCAAGCTTGCTTGGTTGGCCAAAAAGGGCGTATGTGTTTTTTCCTGAATATATTCAGGAAAAAACGCATACGCCCTTTTTGGCCAAGTGCATCATTGTGGACGTTCTGCCTCTTTTCCTATGCTTTCAATGCAATTCCAGTCTACCTCCTGAAATCGGTTTCCTGCAATTCTGCCCCGCTTTCAAGTTCTCTTGGCAGCCTTACTTCAGTCTATTTTTGGACGATAGCTGTCATTTATAACTCTGCAGGTTTGTGAATTATAGTGCCCCTGAGCTCCTTTCTTCAACTCGCTTTCTTTTGAGCTGGCCGCAACACCGCAGGATGGCTTCAGGCCCTAATCTGGTTCCGGGACGGCACGCTGAGCCTTTGGTTATTTCCTCTTCCTGGTGGGAAATGAGAGTTAAATTTGCCCGTCCAGACACCTCCAGCAAGTCTCTCTTTGGTTCTCGTTATTCCTGTTCATCTTCCGCAGAAATTGCAAACTGGGCCAAACTGGAGGTTAAAGGGACTGACTCTCCAAGTGGGGAGAGTGTTAGTAAAGCGTCTGGAATGTTGCACCCGAGTACCAGGGGAGGAAAACTGAGACATATTTGAACACGTCTCCCGATCACATGGTTGATCATACTCTGGGTTCCACATGCATATTTTAGCTGAAGGAAGAATACCTAAAACCTGGGTAGTTGAAACCCGTGGAATGGGTACCATGCAATATGACTTCAAAGGGTCTTCATTTGCTCACCGAACCTCTCCAATCCAATCACTGCTGCGTTTATGCCCCTGTACACATGCTTGATTCTCTTTCGGAGACATAGCAATCCATAGGTTTTAAGATACTTACTAGTCAGGTACATTCTTAGGCGTTTAATATGGGGTTTTGAGTCCATTTCGTTGAGCAAGGAGTAGCTCTTGTCTATTCCATATTTGGCTTAAGGAACTTTATCTGTGCTCATTTCAATCTCTGGTTTTATGCAGCACCCCAACTCACCTTTCCCCTTAAGCAAGCATAAGTTGGTTTTCTAAATTTGAGACCCTGTTCTGTTTTGGAATGCAGTTCCTGTGTAGCCAAGTTTACATTCCGTGTATTAGTGATATCTTATGATGTTTCTTTTTCTGTGTGACTTATTTCAGTTAGAATCATCGTACCTGAATCCACTCATTATGCTGCTACGGGCCTGATGACATAGATTTCATTGCTGAGTGATACTGCATTGTACGTAAGTACCACAAGTTCTTTATCCATTTTTCACTTTCTGTGATATTGAACTTGTACGGTAAACGAGGTTTTTGTAAACGGAGGCGTCCCAAACTTTGGGGTGGCTGTGTCTTTTTGATTTTAATTTCCCTAAGCTATAGGACCGTAAGTGGCAGTGCCCTAGGCTCTGTTGCTTTGTTTTTTAGATGTTTCAGGAAACACCATACACTTCTCCCGAGTGGTTGTTGGCAATTTACATCCCGCCCATCAGCATAACAAGGCTCCCAGTTCTCCATGGCCTGTCCTGCATTTCTGGATTTTACACTTTTTTCAGATGGCCCTTTTGACCGGGGGGAAGTGAGACTTCATTGTAGTGCAGATTTCCTTTGCAAGCTTGCTTGGTTGGCCAAAAAGGGCGTATGCGTTTTTTCCTGAATATATTCAGGAAAAAACGCATACGCCCTTTTTGGCCAAGTGCATCATTGTGGACGTTCTGCCTCTTTTCCTATGCTTTCAATGCAATTCCAGTCTACCTCCTGAAATCGGTTTCCTGCAATTCTGCCCCGCTTTCAAGTCCTCTTGGCAGCCTTACTTCAGTCTATTTTTGGACGATAGCTGTCATTTATAACTCTGCAGGTTTGTGAATTACAGTGCCCCTGAGCTCCTTTCTTCAACTCCCTTTCTTGTGACCTGGCCGCCACACCGCAGGATGGCTTCAGACCCTAATCTGGTTCCGGCCCGGCATGCTGAGCCTTTGGTTAATTCCTCTTCCTGGTGGGAAATGAGAGTTAAATTTGCCCGTCCAGACACCTCCAGCTAGCCTCTCATTGGTTCTCGCTATTCCTGTTCATCTTCCGCAGAAATTGCAAACTGGGCCAAACAGGAGGTTAAAGGGACTGACTCTCCAAGTGGGGAGAGTGTTAGTAAAGCGTCTGGAATGTTGCACCCGAGTACCAGGGGAGGAAAACTGAGACATATTTGAACACGTCTCCGGTTCACATGGTTGATCATACTCTGGGTTCCACATGCATGTTTTAGCTGAAGGAAGAATACCTTAAACCTGGAGAGTTGAGACCCGTGTAATGGGTACCATGCAATATGACTTCAAAGGGTCTTCATTTGCTCACCGAACCTCTCCAATCCTATCACTGCTGCGTTTATTCCCCTGTACACACGCTTGATTCTCTTTTGGAGACATAGCAATCCATAGGTTTTAAGATACTTACTAGTCAGGTACATTCTTAGGGGTTTAATATGGGGTTTTGAGTCCATTTCGTTGAGCAAGGAGTAGCTCTTGTCTATTCCATATTTGGCTTAAGGAACTTTATCTGTGCTCATTTCAATCTCTGGTTTTATGCAGCACCCCAACTCACCTTTCCCCTTAAGCAAGCATAAGTTGGTTTTCTAAATTTGAGACCCTGTTCTGTTTTGGAATGCAGTTCCTGTGTAGCCAAGTTTACATTCCGTGTATTAGTGATATCTTATGATGTTTCTTTTTCTGTGTGACTTATTTCAGTTAGAATCATCGTACCTGAATCCACTAATTATGCTGCTACGGGCCTGATGACATAGATTTCATTGCTGAGTGATACTGCATTGTACATAAGTACCAGAAGTTCTTTATCCATTTTTCACTTTCTGCGATGTTGAACTTGTACTGTAAACGAGGTTCTTGTAAACAGAGGCGTCCCAAACTTTGGGGTGGCTGTGTCTTTTTGATTTTAATTTCCCTAAGCTATAGGACCATAAGTGGCAGTGCCCTAGGCTCTGTTGCTTTGTTTTTTAGATGTTTCAGGAAACACCATACACTTCTCCCGAGTGTCTGTTGGCAATTTACATCCCGCCCATCAGCATAACAAGGCTCCCAGTTCTCCATGGCCTGTCCTGCCTTTCTGGATTTTACACTTTTTTCAGATGGCCCTTTTGACCGGGGGGAAGTGAGACTTCATTGTAGTGCAGATTTCCTTTGCAAGCTTGCTTGGTTGGCCAAAAAGGGCGTATGCGTTTTTTCCTGAATATATTCCGGAAAAAACGCATACGCCCTTTTTGGCCAAGTGCATCATTGTGGACGTTCTGCCTCTTTTCCTATGCTTTCAATGCAATTCCAGTCTACCTCCTGAAATCGGTTTCCTGCAATTCTGCCCCGCTTTCAAGTCCTCTTGGCAGCCTTACTTCAGTCTATTTTTGGACCATAGCTGTCATTTATAACTCTGCAGGTTTGTGAATTACAGTGCCCCTGAGCTCCTTTCTTCAACTCGCTTTCTTGTGACCTGGCCGCAACACCGCAGGATGGCTTCAGGCCCTAATATGGTTCCGGGACGGCACGCTGAGCCTTTGGTTATTTCCTCTTCCTGGTGGGAAATGAGAGTTAAATTTGCCCGTCCAGACACCTCCAGCTACTCTCTCATTGGTTCTCGCTATTTCTGTTCATCTTCCGCAGAAATTGCAAACGGGGCCAAACAGGAGGTTAAAGGTGCTAACTCTCCAAGTGGGGAGAGTGTTAGTAAAGCGTCTGGAATGTTGCACCCGAGTACCAGGGGAGGAAAACTGAGACATATTTGAACACGTCTCCCGTTCACATGGTTGATCATACTTGGGTTCCACATGCATGTTTTAGCTGAAGGAAGAATACCTTAAACCTGGAGAGTTAAGACCCGTGTAATGGGTACCATGCAATATGACTTCAAAGGGTCTTCATTTGCTCACCGAACCTCTGCAATCCTATCACTGCTGCGTTTATTCCCCTGTACACATGCTTGATTCTCTTTCGGAGACATAGCAATCCATAGGTTTTAAGATACTTACTAGTCAGGTACATTCTTAGGCGTTTAATATGTGGTGTTGAGTCCATTTCGTTGAGCAAGGAGTAGCTCTTGTCTATTCCATATTTGACTTAAGGAACTTTATCTGTGCTCATTTCAATCTCTGGTTTTATGCAGCACCCCAACTCACCTTTACCCTTAAGCAAGCATAAGTTGGTTTTCTAAATTTGAGACCCTGTTCTGTTCTGTAATTCAGTTCCTGTGTAGCCAAGTTTACATTCCGTGTATTACTGATATCTTATGATGTTTCTTTTTCTGTGTGACTTACTTCAGTTAGAATCATCATACCTGAATCCACTCATTGTGCTGCTAAGGGCCTGATGACACAGATTTCATTGCTGAGTGATATTGCTTTGTAAGTAAATACCACAACTTCTTTATCCATTTTTCACTTTCTGCGATGTTGAACTTGTACTGTAAACGAGGTTCTTGTAAACAGAGCCGTTCCAAACATTGGGGTGGCTGTGTCTTTTTGATTTTAATTTCCCTAAGCTATAGGACCATAAGTGGAAGTGCCCTAGGTTCTGTTGCTTTGTTTTTTAGATGTTTCAGGAAACACCATACACTTCTCCCAAGTGGTTGTTGGGAATTTACATCCCGCCCGTCAGCATAACAAGGCTCCCAGTTCTCCATGGCCTGTCCTGCCTTTCTGGATTTTACACTTTTTTCAGATGGCCCTTTTGACCGGGGGGAAGTGAGACTTCATTGTAGTGCAGATTTCCTTTGCAAGCTTGCTTGGTTGGCCAAAAAGGGCGTATGCGTTTTTTCCTGAATATATTCAGGAAAAAACGCATACGCCCTTTTTGGCCAAGTGCATCATTGTGGACGTTCGGCCTCTTTTCCTATGCTTTCAATGCAATTCCAGTCTACCTCCTGAAATCGGTTTCCTGCAATTCTGCCCCGCTTTCAAGTCCTCTTGGCAGCCTTACTTCAGTCTATTTTTGGATGATAGCTGTCATTTATAACTCTGCAGGTTTGTGAATTCCAGTGCCCCTGAGCTCCTTTCTTCAACTCGCTTTCTTGTGACCTGGCCGCAACACCGCAGGATGGCTTCAGGCCCTAATCTGGTTCCGGCACAGCATGCTGAGCCTTTGGTTAATTCCTCTTCCTGGTGGGAAATGAGAGTTAAATTTGCCCGTCCAGACACCTACAGCTAGCCTCTCATTGGTTCTCGCTATTCCTGTTCATCTTCCGCAGAAATTGCAAACTGGGCCAAACAGGAGGTTAAAGGGACTGACTCTCCAAGTGGGGAGAGTGTTAGTAAAGCGTCTGGAATGTTGCACCCGAGTACCAGGGGAGGAAAACTGAGACATATTTGAACACGTCTCCCGATCACATGGTTGATCATACTCTAGGTTCCACGTGCATGTTTTCGCTGAAGGAAGAATACCTTAAACCTGGGTAGTTGAAACCCGTGGAATGGGTACCATGCAATATGACTTCAAAGGGTCTTCATTTGCTCAACGAACCTCTCCAATCCTATCACTGCTGCGTTTATGCCCCTGTACACATGCTTGATTCTCTTTCGGAGACATAGCAATCCATAGGTTTTAAGATACTTACTAGTCAGGTACATTCTTAGGCGTTTAATATGGGGTGTTGAGTCCATTTCATTGAGCAAGGAGTAGCTCTTGTCTATTCCATATTTGGCTTAAGGAACTTGATCTCTGCTCATTTCAATCTCTGGTTTTATGCAGCACCCCAACTCACCTTTCCCCTGAAGCAAGCATAAGTTGGTTTTCTAAATTTGAGACCCTGTTCTGTTCTGTAATTCAGTTCCTGTGTAGCCAAGTTTACATTCCGTGTATTACTGATATCTTATGATGTTTCTTTTTCTGTGTGACTTATTTCAGTTAGAATCATCATACCTGAATCAACTCATTGTGCTGCTAAGGGCCTGATGACATAGATTTCATTGCTGAGTGATATTGTTTTGTAAGTAAATACCACAACTTCTTTATCCATTTTTCACTTTCTGCGATGTTGAACTTGTACTGTAAACGAGGTTCTTGTAAACAGAGGCGTCCCAAACTTTGGGGTGGCTGTGTCTTTTTGATTTTAATTTCCCTAAGCTATAGGACCATAAGTGGCAGTGCCTTAGGCTCTGTTGCTTTGTTTTTTAGATGTTTCAGGAAACACCATACACTTCTCCCCGAGTGGTTGTTGGCAATTTACATCCCGCCCATCAGCATAACAAGGCTCCCAGTTCTCCATGGCCTGTCCTGCCTTTCTGGATTTTACACTTTTTTCAGATGGCCCTTTTGACCGGGGGGAAGTGAGACTTCATTGTAGTGCAGATTTCCTTTGCAAGCTTGCTTGGTTGGCCAAAAAGGGCGTATGCGTTTTTTCCTGAATATATTCAGGAAAAAACGCATACGCCCTTTTTGGCCAAGTGCATCATTGTGGACGTTCTGCCTCTTTTCCTATGCTTTCAATGCAATTCCAGTCTACCTCCTGAAATCGGTTTCCTGCAATTCTGCCCCGCTTTCAAGTCCTCTTGGCAGCCTTACTTCAGTCTATTTTTGGACGATAGCTGTCATTTATAACTCTGCAGGTTTGTGAATTACAGTGCCCCTGAGCTCCTTTCTTCAACTCGCTTTCTTTTGAGCTGGCCGCAACACCGCAGGATGGCTTCAGGCCCTAATCTGGTTCCGGTACGGCACGCTGAGCCTTTGGTTATTTCCTCTTCCTGGTGGGAAATGAGAGTTAAATTTGCCCGTCCAGACACCTCCAGCTAGCCTCTCATTGGTTCTCGCTATTCCTGTTCATCTTCCGCAGAAATTGCAAACTGGGCCAAACAGGAGGTTAAAGGCGCTGACTCTCCAAGTGGGGAGAGTGTTAGTAAAGCGTCTGGAATGTTGCACCCGAGTACCAGGGGAGGAAAACTGAGACATATTTGAACACGTCTCCCGTTCACATGGTTGATCATACTTGGGTTCCACATGCATGTTTTAGCTGAAGGAAGAATACCTTAAACCTGGAGAGTTGAGACCCGTGTAATGGGTACCATGCAATATGACTTCAAAGGGTCTTCATTTGCTCACCGAACCTCTCCAATCCTATCACTGCTGCGTTTATGCCCCTGTACACATGCTTGATTCTCTTTTGGAGACATAGCAATCCATAGGTTTTAAGATACTTACTAGTCAGGTACATTCTTAGGCGTTTAATATGCGGTGTTGAGTCCATTTCGTTGAGCAAGGAGTAGCTCTTGTCTATTCCATATTTGGCTTAAGGAACTTTATCTGTGCTCATTTCAATCTCTGGTTTTATGCAGCAACCCAACTCACCTTTCCCCTTAAGCAAGCATAAGTTGGTTTTCTAAATTTGAGAACCTGTTCTGTTTTGGAATTCAGTTCCTGTGTAACCAAGTTTACATTCCGTGTATTACTGATATCTTATGATGTTTCTTTTTCTGTGTGACTTATTTCAGTTAGAATCATCGTACCTGAATCTACTCATTATGCTGCTACGGGCCTGATGACATAGATTTCATTGCTGAGTGATACTGCATTGTACGTATGTACCACAAGTTCTTTATCCATTTTTCACTTTCTGCGATGTTGAACTTGTACTGTAAACGGGATTCTTGTAAACAGAGCCGTTCCAAAGTTTGGGGTGGCTGTGTCTTTTTGATTTTAATTTCCCTAAGCTATAGGACCATAAGTGGAAGTGCCCTAGGCTCTGTTGCTTTGTTTTTTAGATGTTTCAGGAAACACCATACACTTCTCCCGAGTGTCTGTTGGCAATTTACATCCCGCCCATCAGCATAACAAGGCTCCCAGTTCTCAATGGCCTGTTGCCTTTCTGGATTTTACACTTTTTTCAGATGGCCCTTTTGACCGGGGGGGAAGTGAGACTTCATTGTAGTGCAGATTTCCTTTGCAAGCTTGCTTGGTTGGCCAGAAAGGGCGTATGCGTTTTTTCCTGAATATATTCAGGAAAAAACGCATACGCCCTTTTTGGCCAAGTGCATCATTGTGGACGTTCTGCCTCTTTTCCTATGCTTTCAATGCAATTCCAGTCTACCTCCTGAAATCGGTTTCCTGCAATTCTGCCCCGCTTTCAAGTCCTCTTGGCAGCCTTACTTCAGTATATTTTTGGACAATAGCTGTCATTTATAACTCTGCAGGTTTGTGAATTAGAGTGCCCCTGAGCTCCTTTCTTCAACTCGCTTTCTTTTGAGCTGGCTGCAACACCGCAGGATGGCTTCAGGCCCTAATCTGGTTCCGGTATGGCACGCTGAGCCTTTGGTTATTTCCTCTTCCTGGTGGGAAATGAGAGTTAAATTTGCCCGTCCAGACACCTCCAGCTAGCCTCTCATTGGTTCTCGCTATTCCTGTTCATCTTCCGCAGAAATTGCAAACTGGGCCAAACAGGAGGTTAAAGGGACTGACTCTCCAAGTGGGGAGAGTGTTAGTAAAGCGTCTGGAATGTTGCACCCGAGTACCAGGGGAGGAAAACTGAGACATATTTGAACACGTCTCCCGATCACATGGTTGATCATACTCTGGGTTCCACATGCATGTTTTAGCTGAAGGAAGAATACCTAAAACCTGGGTAGTTGAAACCCGTGGAATGGGTACCATGCAATATGACTTCAAAGGGTCTTCATTTGCTCACCGAACCTCTCCAATCCTATCACTGCTGCGTTTATGCCCCTGTACACATGCTTGATTCTCTTTCGGAGACATAGCAATCCATAGGTTTTAAGATACTTACTAGTCAGGTACATTCTTAGGCGTTTAATATGCGGTGTTGAGTCCATTTCATTGAGCAAGGAGTAGCTCTTGTCTATTCCATATTTGGCTTAAGGAACTTTATCTGTGCTCATTTCAATCTCTGGTTTTATGCAGCAACCCAACTCACCTTTCCCCTTAAGCAAGCATAAGTTGGTTTTCTAAATTTGAGAACCTGTTCTGTTTTGGAATTCAGTTCCTGTGTAGCCAAGTTTACATTCCGTGTATTAGTGATATCTTATGATGTTTCTTTTTCTGTGTGACTTATTTCAGTTAGAATCATCGTACCTGAATCTACTCATTATGCTGCTACGGGCCTGATGACATAGATTTCATTGCTGAGTGATACTGCATTGTACGTAAGTACCACAAGTTCTTTATCCATTTTTCACTTTCTGCGATGTTGAACTTGTACTGTAAAAGGGGTTCTTGCAAACAGAGCCGTTCCAAACTTTGGGGTGGCTGTGTCTTTTTGATTTTAATTTCCCTAAGCTATAGGACCATAAGTGGAAGTGCCCTAGGCTCTGTTGCTTTGTTTTTTAGATGTTTCAGGAAACACCATACACTTCTCCCGAGTGTCTGTTGGCAATTTACATCCCGCCCATCAGCAT